>NW_020646361.1:0-352 GCF_003573695.1 Papaver somniferum | reverse complement strand
GGCCAATGGTCACGCCCCACACTATTTTTCTTTAATTTTATATTATTTTCATGGGTTTATGAAAACACCATGAAGCCGAGGAGTTTCCTCGAGACGAAGGAGATTTGATAAAACGAGAGAATTTTCATCAAATCATGGAAAATAATAAAAATGCATTAAAACTATAAAACTGGCGTGGGATTGACCACGACACGGTCGGTTGGTTGTGTGTCCGTGCTCCTAGCACCCTGGTCAATATTTTTAATTATTTATTATTTTCTTCCCTATTTTGCATAGGTTCATCGTTTCGTTGTATTTTGAAATACTCGTTCGTGTGGTGACTGTTAGTGCATTGTCGTTGAATACACTTTCA
>NW_020646360.1:0-297 GCF_003573695.1 Papaver somniferum | reverse complement strand
TAAAGAAAGATCGGATGTTATGACTACTAATCACCAAGAGATAGTTTCTCAGGCTAAGAACCAAGGTCGAAATCTAGCTAGCTGTCCGGACTTTACGAGAATTGTGAATGAGTAGGAGGTATTTCACAATTACTCGCGTTGTACATCAATGGCGTACACCCTCCTTTCTTATTACAATGAAACAACAAAAGACTCTTTACATGACTCTTATTTACATTGACTACTCTCTTTTATTTTTGGAACAAGAGATGATGGAATTGATAAATACTTTTTTTTTTTTTTTTTTTTTTTTTTTTT
>NW_020646359.1:0-386 GCF_003573695.1 Papaver somniferum | reverse complement strand
TCCGGTCGGTCACAGTTGGTATCAGAGGAAGTTTCGGGAAAACTCTAGGGACTTGTGCTGAGTGGACTCATTGGCGATTATTTCCTTTAATGGAAAACTTAAAATTGGAGAGCATGCCAACTTTTGCGCGAAAAGAGTTTTTAACTGCTTTGTCAGTTACTGTGCGAATCGAGTTGAGCTTGTTCAAGTATTGTGAGTTTGCCTGGCCTAAGCGACACACAACTTACGAGTGGATATCCGGAAGACCGTCTGGAAAGATGGGTAGAAAATGGGACTGATCATCCCCACACATTGGAAACTGGCCAATGGTGTGCGTTGTCAGGCCCGACTAGCATCCCACTTACGAGTGGCAACATAGATGACCGTCAGGGACGGTGGGCAACTGG
>NW_020646358.1:0-277 GCF_003573695.1 Papaver somniferum | reverse complement strand
TTTTTTTTTGTATCTCAATTACTCTAATTTACCCTAGGATTGGTAACAACTTGAATCGTGAGCCCCACCTAATCACTTAGAGAAACATAGTTTAAAAACAAAACAAAGTAAAAACAGAAGTGAAAAGGACTCAACGAGATATGGTGAAACTATCATGTTATTTCTAACACCTGAGCTCTGTGCTTTTATGAATAGACTCTTTAGGTGTTGCCATCTAGTCAGATTGGTTCCTCAACTCCTACAACCAAAATGCTTCCATCCACTTAGATTGGTTAGT
>NW_020646357.1:0-262 GCF_003573695.1 Papaver somniferum | reverse complement strand
TTTCATGGTATCTCAATCACTCTAATTCACCCTAGCATTGGTAACAACTTGAATCGTGGGCCCCACCTATCACTTAAGGAAACATAGTTTAAAAAAAAATAAAATAAAAATAGAAGTGAAAAGGACTCAACGAGATATGGTGAAACTATCATGTTAATTCTAACACCTGAGCTCTGTGCTTTTATGAATAGACTCTTTAGATGTTTCCATCTAATCAGATTGGTTCCTCAAACTCCTACAATCAAAATGCTTCCATCCACTT
>NW_020646356.1:0-384 GCF_003573695.1 Papaver somniferum | reverse complement strand
TAGTCTCAGAAATCAATTTTCGACTTATAACAAAATGTGTAGACTTTTTTGAGTTAACGTTTATTAAATTCAACATTTTTATGAACTCTTTCTTTTCGTGTTGGCATTGTTTTTCTATTTGATTCAAGGTAGATGAAATTTGTTAGGATTTGGATTAATTCTGCATGGTCTTTCATCATTCTTCTATTGTGAAATTTGACTTCCTTCATATTTTCTTGAATCAACTTACATAGAAATGCAATTTTTACTAGACGTATTACCTTAGAACATATTAATTGTAATTACAATACACTTTACAAACTTTTTCTGTTAAAGATGAGTTTATCTAGTTTACAATTTAGTCTCAGAAATCAATTTCCGACTTATAACGAAGTGTGTCCACTT
>NW_020646355.1:0-295 GCF_003573695.1 Papaver somniferum | reverse complement strand
AATCTGTTACAAAAGAAGCAAATAAAATATTGTATTGGTTTTGTCTCATCTCAGTAAAAGCACTTGCATTTGCATTGACGTCTCTTTCTATCTCTGTGATAAAGATTGATGTTTTATGAAAATATACCTAAAGGCTTTCTTCATGATGAACGATAGGTTTTTGCCTTTTTTGTAGTTTTTATAATGGATGAAAATCACAAGAAGTTCTCTTTTGTCTATATTACTGACAGAATCTGTTACAAAAGAAGCAAAGAGAATATTGTATTGGTTTTGTCTCATCTCAGTAAAAGCACTT
>NW_020646354.1:0-534 GCF_003573695.1 Papaver somniferum | reverse complement strand
TAATAAGTCACCTGTATAATGAGTAAAGTCGTTGTTTCTCTCATTGAGTTCCTTTAGATCCGTTAGAACAAATCCATACATCGGGATTTTTTTGTTGTCCATGGTCTCCACGGTAACATGTGTATGGTCGGTAAAGTGTAATATCAGATTTCCTGGAATAGGTTTCCATTTATGTTTGATCTCCGAAACTGTGAAGCCGGTGATAGTTATCAGATTCTGCTCTTGATAAGCATGTAAATGCTACATTTTATACCCATATTTATATTTGCTAGGATACAATATTTTAGTTGCTAATACTATTTTAGTGCTTTTGTAGAAAGTACAAGTGAATTCCATCATCCAGCAAATAAACAGCAAAATGTGAGATTTAATGGTGTCTGCGACGACAATGGAAAAATGTGGTTGGCCTGGTACTTCCATATATCAGCAACCACAATGATCAAATATGCTGGCCTGGTATTTCTATATATCAGCAGCACTTATTATGTTGGCCTGGTATTTCTATATATCAGCAGCACTTATTATGCTGGCCTG
>NW_020646353.1:0-308 GCF_003573695.1 Papaver somniferum | reverse complement strand
TTTTTTTTTTTTTTTTTTTTTTTTTTTTTAACGACCTTGCTTCAAGTCTTTTTCGTCAAGTTCACGAACATACCCCACACGAACATGGCTTGACAACCACAAGTCACAATTTGTACCATCTTTGATTTTCCCAATTGAAATCAACAGTAGTAATCACCTCAAAACTCGTCATCGCAATTTGAAATTCCTCTCCTTGTTGACTGCAACAACGTCAGTAACCTTTCTAGCAACAAAACACTTAACTCAAGCCATTGATTTAACCCAGAGCACTCAGCAGAATCATGGCATCATCTCAGCACTTTCCTCAC
>NW_020646352.1:0-367 GCF_003573695.1 Papaver somniferum | reverse complement strand
GTTTGATTCATTTGAATCAATTCATGAACAATATACCCACGGTTTGTAAAGATTGCATTCCTTATAATTTATTGTTTTAAGTCCATGAACTACCGATTTGAGAAATAACTAGCTTGGGTACGCGTACGGGTATCCGTACCTTAGCTACCGGATTTTGAGTTGGTTTTAGTTTCCAAACTCAGTAGACTTTTTCGGGTGAAAAAGTTCCGCCAGTACGCGTACCTAAGGTGACTGGTTTTGAGTTCGTAAACTTCAAACTCGGCAGAATTTCACAGACGTGAATTTCCGCTAGTACGCGTACGGGTACGCGTACCCAACCTGTCTCCTTCACCAATACCGCATGCACACATATGCACGCACTTGGTTT
>NW_020646351.1:0-561 GCF_003573695.1 Papaver somniferum | reverse complement strand
ATTTCACAATAGAAGAAGGATGAAAGACCAAGAAGAACTAATCCAAATCCTAACAAATTTCATCTATCTTGAATCAAATAGAAATACAAAGCCAACATAAAAAGAAAGAGTTCATAAAAATGTTGAATTTTATTTACATTAACACAAAAAAGTCTACACACTTCGTTATAAGTCGGAAATTGATTTCTGAGACTAAATTGTAAACTAGATAAACTCATTTTTAACAGAAAAAGTTTGAAAAATGTATTGTAATTACAGTTAATATGTTCTAAGGCAATACGTCTAGTAAAAATTGTATTTCTATGTACGTTGATCCAAGAAAATATGAAGGAAGTCTAATTTCACAATAGAAGAAGGATGAAAGACCATGCATAACTAATCCAAATCCTAACAAATTTCATCTATCTTGAATCAAATAGAAATACAAAGCCAACACAAAAACAAAGAGTTCATAAATATGTTAATTTTTTATACGTTAACTCAAAAAAGTCTACGCACTTCGTTATAAGTTGGAAGTTTATTTCTGAGACTAAATTGTAAACTAGATAAACTAATCTTTAA
>NW_020646350.1:0-3876 GCF_003573695.1 Papaver somniferum | reverse complement strand
CTAATCTGTCCTTTATTTTCGGATATGGTCTGCGACATTCTCGCAACCTTACAAATGTTAATCTCGCAAACTCTCTAATTTTCGGAGGACTGTCACATCTTTCTCGTGATTCTAGCTGACGTCGTTTATCATATCATTTCTAAAATTGTTCTGCGACGCTGTTGTGTTGTGTTGTTGATAATTCCGCTGAGATATTATCGTTGCGAGATTCTGATCCTACATCTTGCCTCTTCTCATATCTTCTCTGCGAAGTAGAGAATGATGTGAGAAATGCCGCAGTTGTTCATCTCTTCATATTCTGCATTTATCACACGTATTCTTTCTCCCATTTGTTTCTTGACACGTCTTCTGTAACCGCTGCTTTTCAAACGCTCACGTCTTTTCGTCTTATTGGTGTTTATTTCTTCGAGTAAAAAAAATCTCCTTTACATACTCTTCTTTCCACTTTCTTTTTACTTTCTCTTCTCTTTTTATTCTCTCATCTCTGCAACTCTGTTATTCTTTTGCAAGTTATGCTACTGTAATTTCCCCCTCCTTCAATCTTCTTACTTTTTATTCATTCTCATACTCTATATTCAAATATGCCTCCAAGTGGTCATAGACATGAGAAGAATTTAAAAGATTTCCAAAAAGATCTTGCTGAGAAAGGTTTCACACTCTCTACCATTCCTGGTGAAAGTGCCAAGTCAATTCTCTCTCTCAAACTTTTCTCTGATCAGTATTGTGATGATCAATCAATCATAATTTCTCTAGGTCAGATTCTCGCAGGCCTCCCCATTCCTCTTTATGACCCAGATATTCCTCTATTCTATGAAATTCTCGCTCACTCGGGATTTTCGCGAGCTATCTTCCAACTGAGTGGGGACTGCATCCGTATGATGCTAGAGTTTGCTAATCGTGGTGCTGATAAAGGATCTATGTAATCCAAAGAACTTAGGGATCCTAAATTCGCAGACCTAGATATAATTGCTGAGAAATACACAATAGCGAGTTTCTTTGAGAACTATGAACTGATCTCCATGAAGAAAGAGAATACTCACTGGGGTATTCGCTTAAAAAGGAAAGATAACATTGATGAAGCTAAAATTCTCATGCAAGACATTGAGTTGCATTCTGGTAAGAACACAACTCCTCGCCAATCCAAAGATGATAAATGGTGTGTTTTTCTTTTAATTCTAAAAGGACATTACATTGCTGGGTCAAATGTTCTTCCTGCGAATCTCGCTGCTTATCAACCTTGGGTTTTCTCTTTGCCCGAGAAGGAGAAGGAGGTATGTTTCTTCCCGTTTAGCTCACTTTATATTTCTTTATTTGTCTTTATTATTTTGTTCGCTAACTCTTGCGACATTCTGCAGATCCAAAAACTGAAAGATAGTTATAATAGGACTGGGAAAGCTAGTACTCTGTTAGCTCTTCGCACATACACATATGAGGTAAGAAATATTCTCTTATGATTTTAAACAGTATATTGTTCCTTCCATTTATTATTTCTATCTGTGTGTGAAGATTATTGCTGAGATAGACGAACCTGCCGATGTTGCGAAGACTGGTTGTAAAGGCAAAGGTGCTCTTCGCAGGGAAAAATCAACTGGTTCTCCTTCAAAGAAAAGGAAAGTATGTTCTTCTTCTCCTTCAAATATTCCTTCTCATGAAAATTCCGAAAGTGACAAGGATGATGAGGATAATGATGACCTTGCCGGAAGTGAAGATTTTCTTCCTGAATCTTCTATGGCTAAACTCTCTGGCCTCTTTTCTGATTCTCTACAAGGAATGGGAGATAACCAATTTGCTAATACCTGCAAAGCTCTCGCTACAATTTGCGATGTCCCTTTATTAGATGGTGATAGTTCTCTTCGTGGAGTTTCTAGATCAGTGACTTCTTGCATTCTCTTAATAATCTGGTATACTTTCATCCTTTTACTTCTTCATTGTTATAACTCAAAATTTCTTTCTATATTAATATTTTTTATATTTTCTCACAGGCTGGAAAAGCTTCTTTCGCTGTTGCCTCAGATCTAGAGAGGGGACGCGAAAATCTTAAAAAGAAGAATCTTCAATTTCGCACAAAAAATGAAGAATTGGAAGCTGAAGTTAAAGGTCTTCGCGAGAAAAATAGACAACTAGAAATTGATTCTTCTTCGTATAATAACAAATTCTCTAGTCTTCAACAAGCTAATAATCAGCTTTACGGTATGTTACTTTTCTCTTTTCCCTTCATTCATTCATCCTGTTGTTTTATCTTATTTAAATGATCTTTTTTCAGACATTTATGGTCTTTCTGATGAAGCTACCCTTCTTCGTTCATTTCCTAATGCCTTGGATAATGATACCCTTCTTGAGCGTCTCAATAATTTCTTAAATAGTTTCTCAAATGATAGAATTGCATCTCTTTCTCTGAATGATCTTAGATCTAAATTTTGCCTCTTAGAAATTGATCATAGATCTAGTTTAGGCTTAGCCAACCGATTTAAGCGTCTCTTTCTTGATTCTAAAGAGAAAACCAATGAGTTGAGAACCAGAATTAGCGGTCTCATAGATGATAAGGATCGCATCTCTGATCAAGGTGCTAAGGCTTTGGAAAAGTTCCAAGAGACTCTTCTTGAAGTTCATCTTGAACGAGATGAAGCTGATCGCAAGAACATCGAGCTCAGCGAAAGGGAAAACCAAATTCGTTCTCGTCTTCTTATAAGTAATGAGGATGAATTTGTTTGGGCTTGAAAAATCTTAGATGATGTCAGAAAAGATTTAGGTCTAAATGTTAGTCTCCAAGTTGAGCATACAACCTTGATTAGAGATATGATTTCTGAAAGAGAAGGTTACTAACTGCTCTTATTTACTAATCTTTTGCTTCTTATGAATTTTCATCAAGTTAATAATTGATTATCTCTTGCTCGCAGATTCTGAAAGTAGATATGGTGAAAAGATTGAGGAACTCGAAGCTGAAAAGGAGGAACTCGCAAAGAATCTTTCTTCTCGCAACGACAGGTATTCTAGATTAAAGAATCAAATCAAGATCACTGTTGCGAATTTTAAGAATGATGCTATGCATATTCGCAATCAAACTATCCAAATGGTTTGTGATGATCATAATATCCCTCATTCTGATTATCCTTGTCTCTTGGAAGAGATCCCACAGAATACTCCCAGTCTGATTATTTCTGATAGCGAATGTGATGATGAAGAATCTGATGGTGATGAAGGTTCTGATGTTGATGAAGATTCTGACGCAGACGAAGAAGGAAACAATTCTGATGAAGATAATGAAGGATCAACTAAGAAGTAGTCTTTGTTTGTTTCTTTGATTCTTTGTAATACTTGTACATTTATTCCTTCTTTTTGTATATTTGTGTTTCTTTCATTTTGACCTGTATTCATTAAAACAATTCTTCTTGCAATACAGTTAATCAATATAATCATTAATTTTTGAATCTTTGTGTAAATCTATCACATGGAGACAAATAACACTTTCTAATTTCATTCATTCCCATACTTGCTTCTGTTATTTGTATCCAAATGAGAGATTTTATAAATTTTTCTTATTGTATGCCTCAATTTCCCATAGCTGTTAATTATTTATAATTTCACAATCTTATGCGAAGTGAATTTTGATTCTTTTCAAAATCTCATTCCTGTGTGGTCTTATTTTGCCTTCCTAATTAAAGGTCTTATTATGCCACCTCTTTTCATTGCGACAAAATCGCAGGACGTCCTTGCACTTTCATGCAAAAAACCATTGATCTTGCCTTAACTTTTTTTTTTGTATTGTGGCCTCTTCAAGAATGTTGCGACAATATGAAAGGCCTAAATATTCTTGCGGAAATAAATCCCCATGACATTGTCGTCTTGCGACGAAATCGCAAGACGTCTTCGCACTTT
>NW_020646349.1:0-522 GCF_003573695.1 Papaver somniferum | reverse complement strand
GTTAACTTAAAAACGTCTACACTCTTCGTTATAAGTCGGAAGTTGATTTCTGAAACTATATTGTAAACTTGATAAACTCATATTTAACAGAAAAAGTTTGAAAAATGTATTGTAATCACAATTAGTATGTTCTAAGGCAGTACGTCTAGTAAAAATTGCATTTTTATGTACGTTGATTCATGAATATATGAAGGAAGTTAAATTTCGCTATAGAAGAAGGACGAAAGACCAAGCAGAACTAATCCAAATCCTAAAAAATTTCATCTATCTTGAACCAAATAAAAAGACAAAGCCAACACAAAAAGAAAGTGTTCATAAAAATGTTGAAATTTATATACGTTAACTCGAAAAGTCTACACACTTCGTTATAAGTCGGAAATTGATTTCTGAGACTAAATTGTAAACTAGATAAACTCATCTTTAACAGAAAAAGTTTAAAAATTTATTGTAATTACAATTAATATGTTCTAAGGCAATACGTCTAGTAAAAATTGTATTTCTATGTACTTTTTTTTTTTTTTT
>NW_020646348.1:0-648 GCF_003573695.1 Papaver somniferum | reverse complement strand
CGCTGTCGTTTGTTGTTACCAGGATTTTGAAAAGACCTTGACTGACGAGGATCGAAGTTGCGAGAGACATTCAGGGCAGCAGAATCCATAGAAGGGATGGAAGAAGAATTGAGTCCTTGCTGTTCTTCTTCCTGCCTGACATGGTTATATATCTTCGCAGGTGTTGGCATGGGTTCCATAAGAATAATTTGACTACGCAGGGCTGAAAACCTATCATGCAACCCCTGCAAAACTCCATGGAGCGATCCTGACTGTGATGACTCATATAGTTCTTACCTGCTCCGCATATACAAGGGTCAATGGGTCAAAAAGCATCTAATTGATCCCAGAGTAATTTTGGTCGGGTATAATACATAGCAACACTCAGATTTTCTTGTTTCAACAAAGCAATATATTGTTTAATAGCATATAAGTTCGATGCATTATGGTGAGAAAAACGAGATTTGATTTCTAACCATTGTTCATATGCTGAGGGAAAGTTCTGAGTACTTGAACGGATTTATGGATCCACGGAATTAGAGATCCAGCTACCTACTAAGTCATCACATCTCGTCCAGTGAGCGAGATCTGATGGATTAGTTGGCTTTTTTACCGTTCCATCAATGTATCCTAGTTTTCCTTTCGCACTTAGTGCCTTCATCATACCTC
>NW_020646347.1:0-317 GCF_003573695.1 Papaver somniferum | reverse complement strand
CTGAACCTAGGAAGGGGATCGAAGCTTTCTAACCTCGTATATCTAGCAAGAATGCAAATACTGATTCTACCTCTCAAGCGAGGCCAGGGGCCCATACTGACTATTATATACGATGTTCCACTAGACACTTCGAGAAAAGAAGGAACTTAAACTTTCGTGTTGCGATGAGCGTACCCAATCTATTTTATTAATCTTCCCAGACTTATCTAATAAAAAAAGATCCCCTTTCCTAGTTACCAGTTTCAGGAAAAGAGAAGACTGCGGCACTTGTGCAACCATGTCAGCAGACATTTCCTAAGTTACCAGGATCCAGCAAG
>NW_020646346.1:0-397 GCF_003573695.1 Papaver somniferum | reverse complement strand
CGAGTATTCTCTTTCTTCATGGATATTAATTCATAATTTTCGAAGAAATTCGCTACTGTGTACTTCTCAGCGACTATCTCCAAGTCTGCGAATTTAGGATCCCTAAGCTCTTTAGGATAAAGAGATCCTTTACCAGCACCGAGATTAGCAAACTCCAATATCAGACGGATGCAATCCCCACTCAATTGGAAGATAGCTCGCGAAATCCCGAGTGAGAGAGAATTTCATAGAACAAAGGAATATCTGGGTCATAAAGAGGAATGGGGAGACCTGCGAGAATTTGACCCAGCAAAACTATGATTGATTGATCATCACAATGTTGATCAGAGAAAAGTTTGATAGAAAGAATTGACTTGGCACTTTCACCAGGAATGGTAGAAAGTGTGAAACCTTTCTC
>NW_020646345.1:0-1234 GCF_003573695.1 Papaver somniferum | reverse complement strand
AAAAAAAAAAAGAAAAAAACTTTCAACTTCAAACAAAACTTCGAGAAAATACCAGTAAAATACTTGCGAAGTAAATACAACTCGAAAAAAAAAAACATAAAAACGAAACCACCCAGAAGAAAGAAAACACCCAGCATCTGCATGAAAATTATAGGCCACCACGAACTAATACCGAAACTGTTCACTAGCATCTGAACCAAGACAAAAACCAACAGAAACAAACCCAGTGTGCTGTTTGATTCCCTATCTAGTTCTCCACGACCAGGTCACCAGGGTCATATCAAGTTTAATCCACTTTGTCAAAATCACAATCAACTGGATAAGAACTGTATACACATAATCATCACCTACCACGTGTCGAAGGAATCACACGTGGAAGACACAAGGCGTTTAGACATCGAGATATGATGCCATGTTCCAACACCTAAGGGGCGTGCATCATCTACTCGTCATCAGACTGATCCAACGACAGAGGATCGAGGAGCACTAGAGCAGTAAATTGCTGCGAAATACCATAGAAGACCCAAGGTCCTACTTTATCCTATCCCGAGGAAGATCCATGATCAAGGGCGTGGATGAGTCTCACTGACAGAGATGTGATAGGGGTAGCAGACAGTTGTCTGACGCGTGCGGACTACCCAACCACCCGCATTAAATGCTATGAACATAGGATACGTGTTAATTATTCTATGGAGGAGAAAAAGGAGACCCATCGTTACAACATGTTACCATTGGAGCCATCGGGATGTTACAAAGATACCATCAGGATCAACACATAAATCAATACGATAAGAATTTGTCCCTAGAAGAAAGCCCCACACGAGGAGCTTATAAATACCCAACTCCACCAAGAGAGAAGGGGTCGACCAAATTTAGAAGGAGAGAATTATAGTTCAGGAGAGAGAAATTATAAGAGTAAGTATGAGTCTTAATCACTTCCCGCCTAGCATCGTTCCCTACACAGAGTCATTCGACTATCCTTGTAACCTCTTATAATTAATAGTGAAACACCAACCCCCGTGGATGTAGGTCTTAGTGTTGAACCACGTAAATCATCTTCTCATTTATAATCTGCACTTATAACTTTCTTACTTTAATGCTATGCATCATTTGAATAATCATAGAAACCTCTATGATGCGAAACGAGGACTAGCCCGAAGGCTCAGAGTTTCTTTTATCATTATTTTGTATTGCTTTATACATATTTCTATCATTTCGTCAGATTTACCAATAC
>NW_020646344.1:0-588 GCF_003573695.1 Papaver somniferum | reverse complement strand
CTTATTAACTTAGAGGATCCTCAGTTATTTAGGTTATTATTGTGCGCTTCTAAGATCATATTTGAGTTTTTCCAGACTCTAGGACCTAATGATTCGGATCCCACCTATGAAGAAACGCAACCAATGAAAATATTTTATTTAGACCCTTTCTTAGAACCTGAACCTGAACCACAATTAGATATAAATATCTTAATCAGGAAACTAGATAAGGGCATGATATCCTTGTTCACTTTCTTGGGTTATTGTAGTTTCTTTTGGTCATGTCTTTTTGGTTTTGAAGACCCACAGTTATTTCGGCTGTTAATTTTTGATTCTATGAGGTGACTAATTCCTTCCGATGTCTGGTTGAAGACTTTAAACTTAGCACTTCTTGGGAGGTAACCCAATCTCATGCGACACGGTAATATTTTTTTTTTAACTCTTTTGCTTCAAATGGTAACAGTTTCTCCTTGTTCATATGCTTTTAATTTGATCTTTAGAACATTGAGGACAATGTTAGATTTAAGTTTGGGGGTATGGGAGAAACTTTTTAGTTGCACTTTTGAAACTTCTAGCGTCACATGGTATCCGGTTAGCTAAGTTTACATA
>NW_020646343.1:0-1160 GCF_003573695.1 Papaver somniferum | reverse complement strand
ATTATACAACTCTTTTGTAATTGGTCATACCAATTACCAGGATCGGTTACACCAATTACAAATATCGATCATACCATCTTAGGTGATTACTTAGGATCAGTTACACTAATAAAAGTCATACCAATACATAAGTCAAGCATTATGACTAGTTTTACCAAGATACATAACAAGTTATGACTGGGTATACTAACTCACACATATTGGTAATCCAAAGATATGCAATGAATAACAATACCAATGAGCCTAGCGACTTCCCTTTCGATTCATGAAACAAGTTCATGAATGTACTTCCTTTAAACAAATGTAAACATTGTTTCCTAGGATGAAATCTTCACCTTTACCCATACACATAATCACAATAGCATCCATATGATTATGCCGATGTCTTATATACGAAGTTCAAAAGAGAAGCGTTATACTTCGTATTCTAATTCCTTAATACTATGTCTACTAGAGTATAATCTTTCACAGCTTCGCACTTATGTTTTCAATATAGCACGACTTGAAAGATACGTTAGAAATGAAATATTTCAAGTCACAATATAACTAACCTCAAGAGGAAGGATGATATCGTTGATGTAGCTTGTTACTTCTTCACATTCTTCAAGTAATACTTGTATGTCTCATAATCCTAATATTTCTAGCCTAACCTATACAAAGTTGTCTCTAGTATATAATCAAGTGACTCTTTAATTGAGTTTTGATTCACTAAACTATGACAACCAAACTTGACATACCAACGCTTGGTGGGTTTAACCGTGCTATACTATAACAGTCTCCCCCTTTGTCAATTTTACTGACAAAACTCTTAATACATATGGATTACAAAAATTCATTATACATACGCTTGATTCCAAGTTTCAACAACACAATAACCTGCATATATTCAATCCACAAATGTCATTGTTGACATTTAAATAACAAAGCTAATACTTCCCCTAAAGGTGAGATAGGTAGATTTTCAATCCACACATCTTTGTTATTTACCTTTTGTAGTCCAAATAACTACAATCATCATATGATATGTTTCTCCCCCTTAGTCAATGCTTTACTCTTTCGTTAGATATAACGTTTAAGCACAGTTGTCCTTTCCTAAGTGATTACAAATCACTTGTTTACTCCATATATTTCTCCCCCTTTTGTCACAAAATTACAAAGGT
>NW_020646342.1:0-362 GCF_003573695.1 Papaver somniferum | reverse complement strand
CCCAATTGATTTCAGGTGTTGAATCTCGCAAAAACACGTCCAAAAATTCAACTCCAAATCATGCAGACGATAATTAAGTTTCCCGCCAATTTTGGAATTTGAATTTGGGAAGAAAACTAGCCTCCCCCTAATCCTGTACGGGTGTCCCTTTAGCAATTTAGGCTGAAATAGTAATTCTTGGGTGGAAATAGTAATTTTTCTGGGTTCCTCCGGGACATTTCTGGGACGTTTCCGGTGCATTTCTGGGGTGCCTTTAATACTTTATCCTGGGGTGTAAATCATCACTTTTTGAGCAACTCTTTCCATACAAGGGTATTTTCTCCAAAAACACCTAAACAAACATAAAAACACAATATTAGTAC
>NW_020646341.1:0-1052 GCF_003573695.1 Papaver somniferum | reverse complement strand
ATATTTTTGACACATTATATAACACTCCCCTTTGGATGACCACCATTATAAGTATGTTGTCTCGTTAAAATCTTGCCGGTAATATCCGATAGGACAAAACTCAGATAAAAGAAAAGGAGTACAACAAAAATCTTAGAACAGTGTTGGACACGCATATGCTGCCTCTTAGAGATGACGACATACACGTCACTCTTAGAAATGACGAAATTATTTTCTACAAATACAAGATTAAAACCATTCTTTACAAGAATGGAACCATAAATTAAGTTCATACGAATATCCGGAACATACAACACATTTGTCAAAGTCACTTCCTTGCCGGATGTGAACTTCAAGATCACTTTTCCCTTGCCCATAACTTTTGATGTTACTGGATTACCCATGTATAGTGGTTCACTGTTTTCTACTTCTTCAAAAGCAGGAAACATACTTTGATCAGCACAAACATGGCGAGTTGCACCAGTATCAACCCACCATTCATTAGTGTTGTTTACCATATTTGTTTCAGAAACAACGGAGCATATGTACTTATCCTTAGAACCAGACCCAAGGTTCAAGTTATGAAAGTTTTGAGTAATCATAACAACCAAGTTAAGTTCTGGTTCATCTTTGACAAGAGACGCTTCAAACTTGTCTTTCTTTTTCTTCTTATTGGGATTTCCATTCTTTGAAAGACATTCTATAGCGTAATGTCCCGGTTTGCCACACTTGTAGCAATCTCCATCGAATTTCTTTTTCTCTGACTTGCTCTTTTCCTTGCGAGAGCCATTGTTCTTACGCTTATTTTTTGTTCCATCAGATCCCTCTTCAAACATGTTGACTTTGGAGCTTTAAATCGTATTCACGTTACCAAATAACTGATTATGAATCATGATTAGTTAACCACAATTCTTTACACAAGTTGCAAAGAATATCTTTAAACAGAATTAAAGAAAGAGGCAAGAAGAATAAAGAACAGAAACAATTAAACAAACAAACAGTGTGCATTGAGGTGAGTAATCTCTTTACTTAAGACATTTAATGCCATGCCCTAGATGCTGATGCAAGTAATG
>NW_020646340.1:0-1202 GCF_003573695.1 Papaver somniferum | reverse complement strand
CCCCCCAGTACCTCTGCAACTAGCGGGATCGTGAATGGGGGAGACCCCCAGTAGCCCTGCAGCCGGGACATGGAATATGTGGATACATCACTGAATGGTCGCGAACGCGTAATCCCACTGAAGTGATGCCCACTGCACCCTCTGTACCGAAAGCGAACAAGACACGTGATGTGTTGAGGAATTACTCTTGCCTTCGGGTAAGTTGCGCCTATGCCTGCAGGCAGCCAATGTAAAAACTTTAGCCGCATCTCTGAAAATAAGATCTTTATGCGGTTTATCTCTGCTCGACCTGGTACTTGTTACTGGAAAACGAGTTCTGGTTCTGGTAATCTATAGAGGTAAAAAGTGAATTTTGAATTTTCAAAAAACTACTCATTGGCGTTTTTGCTTCAAACGCCAGCGCTCGAAATTTGAACGTCGCGTTTATGTTTCGAACATTGGCGCTTGTGGTTTCAACGTCGGCGTTTAACTTACATACGGTGGGGTGTGTCCCTAACCCGGGCGCTTGATGTTCAACCGCTCATTGTTATTCCATAATGGAGGAACCTCATTGACCATCCACCTGGCTCAACAAGAAAATGATTTTGTTCATTCCTATAGGAATTGCCCTTATAACAGTGATCCTGGTTCTCACGGGAAAGAACAACACCACGAAGTTACGCACAAAAATCATCCATAGTAACAACACAAACTTGTTTCCATAGACAAAGCTAGAGAGGACTCGAATAAAGTTGAGAACTCGAGCGACAAACAAGGGGTACCACTTTTTCTTTTTTTGGAAAGTATATTAAATACGTACATGTGGGGGCAGTAATGGTGTGATACTACACGACGCGGACAACATGCATGTGGGTGCCCTACGTACGCATGAGGACACAAAAGCATTTGGCTTCATTCGCAAATTTAATTTGTTGGCTAAATAAGGTTGTTGATAGGTAAGTTGTTGTGACTTGTGAGCCAACTTCTCATATACGCGCAGTTGCATCCACGTGTCTTTCTTAACTACAACGATGAATGTTGGAACCCATGTAGTCTATTTGGGATCACTTGGAACATGTACAACATTACCTTGTGGAGATTTTGGGCGTAATCTTGGAGCTTTTATTTTTAAACTTTAAACTTTACTCCCCTATGTGTGTCAAGTGCACTTTATGTTAGGGTGGAGCCAGGCTACTGTAAGGGTGTGCATTTGCATCCTTGCC
>NW_020646339.1:0-415 GCF_003573695.1 Papaver somniferum | reverse complement strand
GACACTCTATCATGCCACTGGAATCTTCGTTCAAGCCGTGGTTTGCTCGTACTATCAAAAATCCGGTAAGGTCTTATTTTACGACTAAGTGCAATTGCTTGCATTGTTTGTAACTGGAAAATCACCATTCAGTGATGACTGATGAACATGACTGTTCCTCACTAAGCAGGGGACTTAATGTAGATAGTAGATTTTCGACAAGGGCTAAAATCGTAAATCAATAATTATATATGCTCTTGATCCAGCAATCACACGAGTATTGAGACTCATGTCTCTCATTGAAAGCGTGAAAGCTCATTCCACGAGAATCTCTGACTGAGAATACTGTCTCTCAGAGTATATGTAGATATGTAGTCTCTCAGCTGAGGCAACGACATATCTCATGAATACTGAGCAATTTCATTGATCACTTTCA
>NW_020646338.1:0-5598 GCF_003573695.1 Papaver somniferum | reverse complement strand
TGGCTTCCTTTTCACTGGTATTTCCTTCGAATACGGTTTCTAAGATATCCCAAGCATCTTTAGACCTAGTACAATTTGACACATGGTGCTGAAGATTTGGGGTAATGGCATGTATGATGGCATTCAAACCATCGGAGTTTTGTTTTGCAGCAAGTATCTCAGCAACATATACCCATGATTAAAAATCACGCGATTAAAGAAAAGCTCGCATAGCGATTTTCCACCATAAGTAATTTGATCCACAGAAGACTGGTGGTACGTTAATAGAGATAGCACCTCTGTCCATAGAGTCAGATCGCTACAAACACAGACTTTTAAGGTCTTAAACGTGTTTGCCTGCTCTCATACCAATTGAAAATGCGGGGGTCTAACAACCTCACCCAATATTTCGATTAGCAATCTGTGTGGACTAACTCTAATATACTTTTAAGAGAATCAACTAGACAGTCAGATTCAATCTTAATAAAAAGTATATCAAGGAGTTAATATCTCCATCTCTCGATTTGATTTATACTCAAACAAATAGGAATCTGCGAGTCTTTGTCAAATACAAGAGATATAAACATGGATGGTACCAAATACCAATATCCAAGGATCAATAAATTTCCAATCAACAACCAAAGGTTGGATTTCACAATTGATCGATACAACGCACAACCTGTGATATTTCAATTATATACAAAAATATAATGCGGAATAGAAATAACACAGACACCAGAAGTTTTGTTAACGAGGAAACCGCAAATGCAGAAAAACCCCGGGACCTAGTCCATATTGAACACTACACTGTATTAAGCCGCTACAGACACTAGCCTACTACAAACTAACTTCGTTCTGGACTGTAGTTAAACCTTAATCAATCTCACACTGATTCAAGGTACAGTTACGCTCCTTACGTCTCTGATCCCAGCAGCATACTACGCACTTGATTCCCTTAGCTGATCTCACCCACAACTAAGAGTTTCTACGACCCAAAGTCAAAGACTTGAATAAACAAATCTGTATCAGACAGAAAAGTCTACGATAATAGATAAATCTGTCTCCCACAGATAAACCTAAGAGTTTGTTCCTTCTTTTGATAGAAATCAAGATGAACAG
This sequence comes from Papaver somniferum, assembly GCF_003573695.1. NCBI lineage: Eukaryota > Viridiplantae > Streptophyta > Magnoliopsida > Ranunculales > Papaveraceae > Papaver > Papaver somniferum. The sequence goes on along the minus strand of NW_020646338.1, from coordinate 4,500 downwards.
GAACTAATTGATAACCCGGACTTATATTCCCGAAGAACATCCTAGTATTATCAATCACCTCACAATAATCTTAATCGTATGGTAACGAAACAAGATATTTTGGAATTACAAACGATGAGACGAAGATGTTTGTGATTTCTTTTTATCTTTCCCTATCGGAGATATAATCTCAAGTCAATTATTCAATTGAACTCGTACGATAGAAAATGACAAGATCAGATCGCTCAACTACAAGAGAAGTAGTTTCGTCTGGCTTCACAATCCCAATGATGTCTTTAAGTCGTTAACCTACAGGCGAGAAGAAACCTAAGGTTAAAGGAGAATCGACTCTAGCAAAACCAACTAGTATCGCACAAGAGGTGTGGGGATTAGTTTTCCAGTTGCTAGATTCTCCCTTATATAGTTTTCAAATCAGGGTTTGCAATCTATGTTAGCTTAGTAACAGAGCATTCAATATTCACCATTAGATGAAAAACATGATTAGATACAAGCTAATATCTTTCAACATTAGATCGAAACTTAGCTTGTCACACACAAATGAAATGTATTTCATTTAGGTTTGAGTAACCGTACCTAAACGTGCACACTAAGTTGGTTCACAAATATTTAATTAATGGTTAGCCATATGAGCACTTCCATATTAACCGTATTCATCTTTCTCATAACTATTTCAAATGACTCATAAGAACTAGTTGAAGAGTTGTTAAACTGCTTAGGTCTTTATTCATAGACACAAAATCGGTTTGATTCATTTGAATCAATTCATGAACAATATAGCCACGGTTTGCAAAGATTGCATTCCTTATAATTTATAGTTTTAAGTTCATGAACTACCGATTTGAGAAATAACCAGCTTGGGTATGCGTACGGGTATGCGTACCTTAGCTACCGGATTTGAGTTGGTTTTGGTTTCCAAACTCTGCAAAAAAATTCGGGTAGAAAAGTTCCGCCAGTACGCTACCTAAGGTGACTGGTTTATGAGTTCGTAAACTCCAAACTCAGCAGAATTGTCCGGGATGAAAAGTTTCGCCAGTACGCGAGCGGGTACGCGTACCCAACCTGTCGCCTTCACCAATACCATATGCAAACATATGCACACACTTGGTTTCTGGTAAATGGATTTATACACTAATGTGCGAACAGACTATATATGCTTATATCCATAGATGCTAATCTCAACTCTACATTTAAATCATTGAAACATTCTTTTATAATAGTCGTTATTCACAAATATCGTCATCAAAGCCATTTTCAAGATTGAAACGTCATCATGACTTTCGTCACGGGTAAAGATGAAAAATGGTTAAAGCAAAAACTTACCAACACATATTTAAGAGGTAGGAAATATTTTGTGTGTTCTCTCTCTCTACAACACTTCTCTCTTCACCGATTTCTCTCATTTAAAATATGTCTCTCCCTCTGTATTACAATGTCTTCTAGCTCCTTATATAGATATAGTTATCCTACTAGAAGACAACCAAAACTCACATGCATGATCACAGTTGACTGATTCTTCTTCAGTTTGTCTTATTCGCCAGGCTTTTGAGAACTGTCTCTATATGTCGCACTGCTACTTAGTCCTTCGTGCTTCCCTAATGAAGTTGGTCTTCATATTATCTTCATCGCGTAACTTTTCTTTCACACTCTTCCTTATCGTTGCGTGATTGTTGTTCGGCTTCTTTGCCTTGTGCGATATTTCGCCCCTACAATAAACATTACAAATTCAAAAAACATAAACATAAACTCCAAGTTCTGCTTGTTCCAAATTCCATTTTAATAACTGAAGAAGGAGGCGAAGAAAAAAAATAGAGAACTGAAGCGAGGTTAAGAAATTAGTCGATGATATCTAGTACTAGGGTTAAGAAAAACGAAGGGTGTAGATTAAACCAAAACCAAACCAGTAATGTCGATTTTTAAATTTTTTTACCATAACCAATCCCTTAATAAATGGTTTGGTTCGGTTTTTTCCTGATCGGTCCGGTTCCGGCCAAAAACCGAAACCATGTTAAGCCCTAGTAGCAAATATAGGAGCACAACAATTTTAATAGTAGTTTTAGACATTCAATTCTTCAACACATAACATACACAAGTACTCACTAATGACCTTACGGAGACCCTCATACATATGATTAACATTGATGCTTGATCAAACATCAGACAAGCGCTAGACGAAAGCCCCATAACTCCCTACCATACTTATAAAAACAAAAAATTAAATTGCTACTCCCTGAGCCTAAACATTAAGTTTATCCATGAAGCATGCCGAGTAAGAACTTGATTCGTCACCACCAATTACTGCCAAATCAAAGCTTTCGAATCTCAATGAATTTGGTGTTGAATCTTTGTTTTTTCTGAATACGAACTATGGTTACGCCATCAACATGAACAACGGAGATTGCGTCGGTATCTGCATCAAGCAACCAGAAGCCTTAGTTTAATTGTATTGTGCTTCGCATGTTCACAAATGGCCCATTAGCTCAGCTGGTTAGAGCGTCGTGCTAATAACGCGAAGGTCGCAGGTTCGAGACCTGCATGGGCCATCTAACTTTTTGGCTCCTTCTCAAAAATAAATATACTGGTTTTTATTTCAAAGAATGTGAAACAATAATGAGTTTTGCTCACCATTTTCAAGTAGCAGAGTTTTTCTCTGTTTCACTGGATATCTCGAGTTCACAATCAATTAGAGATGAAAATTCATCCATTTGATGTTGATTACCAAAAGTCACCCATGCTTCAACCCCATTTCCATCTTTAGTATCCATCAATATATGCACATTCTTCCCCTCCATTTGCACACAACACACCCAATGTGGTTTCCCCCAACAAAATCAGCTTCATAGAACGGAAACCTACACCAACTAATAATTGTATTCAAATCCACCTCCCCTTTTCTGTACCTTCCATACACTTCTCTAAAGAACTCCCCGAATCCCCCGTCGCTATAAGCTTGCATTTCCTTCACTCTATCATTGTTGATTTTACTTATGCCATCTCTGACAAGTTGCACCAAGTAGCTTACATCCTCTTCTTTTGCACTTGCGCCAGCAGTTGTAGTTTTACTTGCAACTGCCAACTGAACGAGATTCCCAATAAGATGTTCGGGCATAGGCGGAATCCTTCTCCCGCGAAGATTTACTGGTACGAAAGCTACGGATTGTCTAGTAGCAGACTCTGATGATTTTTTGATACCCACCCTTGATGCACACTTCCATATAAGTGCTGTAACTGATTCGACACGAGTTGGATTATTCACATATATGGGATTGGTTGCTTTGGCTTTGAGTGCAGCTATTCTTGACGCATCAAAAACGAACCTTCTAGTGACATGCTATACCAAAAAAAAGAAGGGGAATGGATTAAGAACTGGCTTTAGTATCATACAAAATAGATAGCGTCTGACGTACCTTGTTTCCAGCGGAAAGTTTCTTGAATGGGCAGGAAGCAAGCATTTTCTTAGGAGGGAAAAGAGAGGCGGAGTAAAAATAGGGAGTAACCATTTCTTGATCATCTGCAGTAGTACTACTCCGCGGCGAGAAGTTCTTGCCCAAGAATCCAGAAATGTTGTCATAGATGCCAAATCTCCTATCTTGTGACACATGGAAATACCAATGGCCATTCCACCGCAATCGAAAATGTTTACTTGAATTACTAATTGTATTAGATCTTTCAAATCCAATTCATTACTAGTTGTAGTAGTACCACTGCTGCTGCCACTTCTGAAATGAAGATCATAAGATGGAAGGAATTTCTTTAAGGTATTAGCTTCAGGATGCGTAAGAACTTCAGAGAGATGACATTTAACTCGGGTTTCCAAGTAATAAGCTCCATAGTCATCACATTCAATTGTTAGATTATCTTTGATTTTTCCTGCTAATGGGTAGAAACGTGTCATCGTTTCTGACAAAGATTTCTTTAGCGAACCACGTTGTTCGACAGGGTCTGCATTGGCACCAGAGTAGAACAGGAGGAGAGAAATCGGCGGATGAGGCATATTTCCCTGATCAATCCAAGAAAGTTTGTAGCTTTTTGTAATGGAGTTGGAGAGGATGGTTTAATGGTCTCACCGGATATTATTTCAACCTTCAACACCATCTTGAAACACCTAAACTTTGCTTACAGTTTCCTAATGAAAATCTTTTTATTTTTTTGTTTTGTAGATACACAGTTCATGTCATTTAATTTTATGATTCATTGGATCTTGTATGTATACTTGTATAAAGTATATTCATTATAAGATCTTCTTATGGCAAGCTAGTAATGCACACTCCTATTATGGTTAGCCAAAAAAAAGACCAAGCACGCTTGTGCCGGTTTAGGCATGTTATCGTTAACTTAACACAAAATTGGTTAAAAAGATCAAAATCAACAATTCCTGGGTTAAATGGACAGTTAGATTTTGATACTGTTTAAATGGACAAAAATGTAAAAATAGGCAGGATGTAATTAATTTCATCTTGCTATTTTTTAAATTTAAGCCATCCTTACTTTTTTTTTTTTTTT
>NW_020646337.1:0-2862 GCF_003573695.1 Papaver somniferum | reverse complement strand
TGATGTGGATTTATCCCCATGTACAGACCAAAATACATATGACTTGTATATTGAGTGTACTTCCAAATGATACTTCACTAAGAAAAAAGAAGAGAGTTCTCATTTCGACAAATACGACAAGGACAAGGACAAGGACATGGACATGGACATAATAGTGAATTTATTATCCTATTACTATATGCAAAATCTATAAAATCAGACACTCCTTTTCTGTAAAAGTCACTAAACCTATCTTCTTCATTCATCCAACCTTCACCTACTTGAACAATTCTATAACAACACATAACATAGTATGTCAATCAAGGACCCCTCCCTCAGAAACATAATTGAATTCATACATACAAGTCATTCTGACAGCTCAATAGAGTACAGTTATCAAAAGATATACTCTTACTTCAACCTTTTAGAGCTAACGTTCATATAAGCACAAGCATTTCAGTGACCTACGACAATCAGTAATGTTGTTTACAAACAAGTTCTTACTGCTCGCCAATGAAATACTCAACGAAGGAGACAAAACAGAAACAAATAAAACATAATTGAATTGACAAACCTAATTAGCCACCAATTTAAATATCTCCATACAATCCCAGCATGAACATGTTTGGTTTACAACTAAGAACAGAAAGCTCAAAAATAAAGGCCGTACAACAACGCTAGTACAAATATGGGCTTTGGTGACAGTTCAATAACCAAAACCATGACAGTTCGCCTATGAACTATCACAAAATTAAAAGCTTTGACACATAGGTAACAGTTTATTACCAAAACTCATACAAATAGTAACGAGGCATCGTGACAGTTTTCACTAACGTTACGGATTAATTATACAATGGCAGTTTTTATAGAAAAATGTTATTATACATTGACGTATAATAACAGATATTAAACTGTTACAGTTCTTAACTATTGTGACTGTTGCATATAAAAACTGTTATCGAAGTGTAAACTTATACATAACAGTTCTTTTTAGTTACCGCCACTTCCATATATGGTGGCAGGTCTGATCTAAAACTGCTACTATTCATATATCTACCATTAATCTCTTTAATTTTTATCTTTGTACAAGCAGATCTCAATTCTCTCTGTTCCCAAGACTTTTCCTCATCTTTTACATCAACCTAGGGTTTCATCTTTTTCTTCGAGTTTTATATCTCGATCATTTTCACTTTGTTTTCGTGTAAGAAATCGAGCTTCAAAGCTCTATCTTCGTTATTTCCATTAGAAAACCACATAAAACTTTCGATTTCTTCCCCTTGGAAAACTTATGGTGTTGAGTTACTTGATTGGGTTCTTGATGGTGGTCGCAAAGATTCTATAATATGTGATTTCTTACAAGGTATAAGTTTTCGTTTTTTTTTTAGGGAAATCCCTAGATTATGATTTGGGTTTGTCTTAATTTATCAATTTATTTTGTTTTTCCGATATCTTTGTGTTTCATATGGATAGGTATGGTCATTCTCCAGGTACCTCAAAGTGGCTCGGTAAGTACTTCTTTGCTGGTTCAAATTTTTGAGAATGTGGCGGCTAGTGAAATTGATACTGGAGTGTGTGTTGGTAAACAAATTAGTGGTTTTTATGTTTCTGGACTAGGGTTTTAGTAATAGATGGTTAGGGTGTTATAATCTGACTCTTGTATTCTGCGAAACTATAGAAGTGTAGAAGAATTTGGACCATTTGGTGATTGTTTTTCCATGTTCTTGGTTTTTGGCAGGTAGTTTCCTCTATCCACATCAATTGTTTGGTGATAATTTCTTTATTATTTTGCTCCCATATTTCTTAATTTGATGTTCATAGTTAAGATTCAAGTAGAGGTCTATGATCTTTATTTTGATTCTCAGGTGGATCAAGGAGACTTCATGGGCGGAGTTAGCTACAAGGTTAGACTTTTTTTCCACCAAATTTCACTTTTATTGTTAGCCGGCATGTGACAGTTGTAGGGATGTCATCGGACCTATTTAGAGTCATGTGACGCCAACCAACTTCTTCCGTTCCGGGAGTTTTACATTTAAGCTAATCCAATAGATGATTGACTCATGGTTTTCATTCAAAGTTATGGAAAATGGGCCTGGATTGGTTTGAGTTTCACAAATTTGATTACACGACCTCACCTCCAAAGGTATTAGGCCTAAGAGTATCACTCAAAATTGCTGGCTACAGTAGATGGTATTTGTTACTAATTAATATTGCTCAATTTTGTTAGATGGTGAATGCATAAAATAATTAATAATTGGTGGCTCAGCTTAAGCTATGATTTATTATGGTACAAGTCCAATTTGAATCATTCCTTTTTTTGGATTGGTATGGATCAGTCAGTTTGGATCATCTTTAACACTCCCTAGACAATCCTGTATCAGTTTAAATAATGATATATATTGATGGGTTGACAAATGCTATTATTCATATCATTTGTTAATTAACAATATGACTGGATATTTCAATCAGATTAATAGTTGAGATGTTATTGGAACTTTCAGGCATGGGAATTTCTCCAGGAAATGCAGCTTTTCTTGGGTATGTAAACTTAACCTTTAGTTGTTAGCAGATGGTAGTAGCCAAATTTTCACTTAACCAAAGGCCGGTTTCCGGCTGTACCAATTCTCCTAGCAGTAATACGTAGCTGAATGTATATGCCAATTTCAATCTAGAAGCCGATGAGCTCCTTCGCAATCTAGCCTAAAGCTTCCAACTGAGCTTCCCAAACATCAGTAGAATTTAACAACAACCTCACAACAACAGCCTTAAATGGAAACTCAGCTTCGTGGCTTAATTATTTGCTACCTTCTTTACCTTGCCCTTATGTCACCAAAGATTTTTTTCCCCATGCTTTCGATTGCTGTGGAGTGTGGACCTTGGTCACTT
>NW_020646336.1:0-1467 GCF_003573695.1 Papaver somniferum | reverse complement strand
GAAACTGTAAGTATTTCTTCACATGTTCAAATGTGGTGCTTCATGGATGAAAATATTGATTGTAAAGGACGTGTACAGGAGGATGTCATCATGGAGATGGAGAATTCTGGAACTCAATCATCCTCTGGGAAGGGGAATGGAGGTAATTCCCAAGATTCGGAGCCGGATGGAAGTGATGTTCCTCTTGTCGTTGATGTGGAAAATTCCCACCCCTTGGACACTTCGGAGACTCCTCAAGTAAGTATATATCCTGTATATTCTTCATAGAAGTATAAAAGTGCTGACTTGTGAATTAATGAATGAGAATCCATGTGAATATATGAAAACTTAGTCGAACTTCGTCGTCAGAAAATTCAGAACCCAACTTTTAGTAAAAACGCTGTAGAATCTTCGTCCGGAGTCGGATTTTGATGATCTGCATGTGCAAATTCAAGCCCGGAAAATTTCCAAGCTTTATCAAGAAGCTTTTTAAGTTTTGAGCACGTTCAGAGCTTGAAAAATGCGAAATACTGAACTTCCAGGAGAGTTCCAGAACTTTTTCAGATTGCGCATCACTTGATATTTTGGCTACATCTACCCGCTCGTTCATCGGATTGTCATGAAATATTGACACGTCATAGAGGACATCCATACGAAGAGAATGGCATATGACGCATCCTCAGATTCCTTGTAGATTGCTCCCAGTCCGTCACTTAGTACAGGGCAGAGTTCAGTTTCTTCAGACGGAGTCATCATAAAACATGTTTTCATGACTTTCATGCTATTTGCTCGTGTCTTGAATGTAGCATGATGAACTTTGATGATTTTTCCTTGCGGTTATACTGTGTTTCATAATCTCCTTTGGCTTCGTGACTCTAACCTCATGTAATCTTCGTATTAGGTGTTAAATACAGAAGTTGAGGATACTGGAGCCAATGATACTCTAACCCTTCCGAAGTTATTGATGAAGAGACGGCTATCCTTGCACTTCGAGGCCATGAGTCGCTGCTGATGTCATGGAAAACCAGATGGTTGTTGCCTCAGTGATAGAAGAAACCGAGATAGCAGCGGAGAATACCGAAGGAACCGTTTCTTTGGTCGTGGAAGCCGCTCCAGTGATTGAGAACCGTATAATAGTGTATGAATATCCAACTGCAGAGGTTTTTTTCGATCCTCCCTTTAACACTTCGGTGGATTCAGCGTTACCATTGGATATGCACGTTTGTACGAGACGATATGGAAGAAGTTCGGCCACAAGATCGTTGACAGGAACCCTGGGCGTGCTTGTGCTTTAACCATGCAAGTAGGCGTTATCTTGCGTGTCGTGAGTGATATGCATACGAGACCCAGGAATACCGTGACTCCATATATACTCTTTGATTGGGAGTTTAACTTGGAGAATTCAGAAAGACTTGGCCTCAACGTGAAATGGCTTCGTAAGCAAATAAACGTTATCAAGGATTCATGTGAGAAGAACATACCCTTTCC
>NW_020646335.1:0-385 GCF_003573695.1 Papaver somniferum | reverse complement strand
ATTATAGCCACGTGTTTGAGGGTGAAAACAGTTTCTGCTGGTTTCTGTAATTTTGTGTGTTGTAGGTGAGAAACGAGTTTAAACCCTAAACATTGTACTGCAAGGGAGTACTTTATATTCGAGAGATCAATCTGTACAAGTCCGGCCTAAACCAAGGAATGGCCGTTCCAGACTTGCTTCGGTCACAAAGTGAAGGAGAAGGGTTGGTTTTGGGGAGGGAAGCGAAGAGAGTGTTGAGACCAGAATAGTTAATTTTGAAAGAGTAGTTGTTCGACGACTTGTATCAGAAAGTGGAAAGCTAACAGATGGGAAAGACAACAAATGTTTTTTGAGTGTTGTATGTTCCTGACCAAAGCCTGTTGTTTGGTGGTAAAAGGTAAGACTT
>NW_020646334.1:0-857 GCF_003573695.1 Papaver somniferum | reverse complement strand
CGAGCACGCTTAACTGAGAAGTTTTTCTCACAACTCAGTCAAGTGAACCCATCAGGCCTCAGTGTTAGGAAAGGACAAATCATTACTTATATTCCATTCGGACAACCACTTCCAAATATCGGGGTATTACATATGTAATCTAAACTCTTATTTCAATCATTGAGACATTCTCAGAGGACGCTATGTAGCCGTTATTCACAGACCGATCCACGTCAGAGCAATTCTCAAAGTGATTGAAACTTTTCATGACTTTCGTCACTACGTGAAGATAAACTTGATCAAAGCGAAACGCTTTACCAACACACGATTTCGAGATAAAAGATAAGCAATGAATGCTCAGCTGGAAATGTCAAATTTGTATGATCTAGTCTATATATCATACGACTTTTGTCTCATAAGAAGTAGGAGATAGAAGAGATAGACTTTTGAGTGATAGATAAGTTCAAGTCTCCACATACCTTTTTGTTGATGAAGTTCCACGATTCCTTGTATAGATCATCGTCGTTGTATGATGAATCGCCATAAAGTCCTTGAGCTCAACTACACTTTTTTTTATCCTAGTCCGAGACTTAGCTATGTAGGTTAGAAATCAAGACTTATAGTTTTGATCACTAACATTGACAAACATGCTTGAGATAGCAACGCATGCGAGGTTGACCGAGCTATGCTCTAACATGGTCCATCTTGGAGATTGCCAGATCCGACTCTTGGAGTTGAACGCATAGCTCGTGATATGCATTATCCCAACCTTTACCATGACCAGACTTCGAAGTATGTTTGCTGGATTGAATGACAACATCACCCTTGTTCTTGCGAAGATCTGCAGACTTGGTTTGGGAGGAAGATTTGACAGACTT
>NW_020646333.1:0-721 GCF_003573695.1 Papaver somniferum | reverse complement strand
TTCAGAGAACCCTTTGAATAACCAAGGAGCGTTGAAGTCGTACTGCACAAACACGTCCCGATGGCACTTCCAGTCTTCAATCACCTCCTCAGAAACACTGCGACCGGTCGTGACGCTCATCCCTTGAATGGAGAATAAAACTTCTTAGACGCGATTGACTAATGCAAGGCGACTTTTGAGCTTCGTGGTGGTAGCAATGTGGCCGTGATTCTTCCATATCGCCGTGTACAACTCCTCGAACTGAGACGGCACACTGAACCCCCCAACCAACACATGACCTGGACGAAGGACATCAAAGGGAGGATCGAAGATAGCCCTAGGAACAACAGGTTGCCTTGCCAATGCTTCATCAGGAACCTTGTCAGATGCAAGAGGCCTTTCAGAAGAAGTCACCATGACTGCCTTATCAATGGGAATATTCTCAGGAAGATATTTAAGGGGAGCCGCCTCAGCATTAGCAGATGTTGCCTCTCCTGCATTCCTCCGGATGTCCACTTCACTCTGAATGTTGATTTCCGTCACGGCCTCGTCTACAATATCACTAAGGTTACCACTTGGGGAGGCATTCCGTTCAGTCGAGATTGCACCATCTTTGTCATTATCTTGAAGAGGATCAGTATCACCAGACCTCTCCTTAAAAGCATCGCCAGACTTCTCATGAAGACCAGCATCGCCAGACTTCTCATGAAGACCAGCATCGCCAGACTTCTCATGAAGACCA
>NW_020646332.1:0-780 GCF_003573695.1 Papaver somniferum | reverse complement strand
TGAGGAGGAATTCAAACATTGCTTCAACCAATGGGATATTTCGTCTGCCGTATCTGCACCGGTACACTGGTCAAGCTGCCTTTGTTCGCGACTAGCTACTACCTAAATCAGCGACAAAGCCAGATAATGATCCGTTTCTAGACCCTAATATGATAGATGAAGAATAGCCAAACAAAGTAGAATAAGACACAAACAGATTTGCAATAGAATGTTTTGACTTTATTGCTTAATAGAAGAACTTACAATGTTTACCTTTAGGTTTAGTTTCTGCCCTAGGTATTGCTTCTTCCTCTTGGTTTGTTTTCTGTTCGTATTCCTCTAGATTTCTGGCGTGTCCTCTACAAGCACTCAAGGTACCTATTTATAGGTTTAATACTAAGCTAAAACTAGTAATACACAAAACGAGTAATTTTCTCTATTTTTGTAACCTTCTAGGAATAGAACTATATTGTTCCTTCTAGGAATAAAACTCAACTTATAAAATTACTTGGAGAGTAATTCAGGGGTATTTTAACCTAGGAATAGGGTATTCTAATAGGCCCTAAACCCTAAAACGGATCAGACCTCCCCTATTAGGAGGCTTTTGGTCCCTCGAAAGCATTGAACCAAGAGGTGGGGATATTTAGATTGTAGTTGCTCCCTTGAGTACCACTTTTCATGCTTAAAAATTTTCCCCTTAAAGCAGACTTGGAATAACTCTTGTTCTTCCACTCTAGACATCCGTGTCTTCTTGCTAAGAACCATGTCTTCTGCTACTACTTCACTAGGAATTAAGTCTTG
>NW_020646331.1:0-306 GCF_003573695.1 Papaver somniferum | reverse complement strand
TAGGGCACATATGGTAGGAAGCTGCGCAATCCATAATTCACTGCGTTGTATCTGCAACTAACGCGGAATCATGAACAGTCATCGAGAACTTGTCATATTCATCATCTTCAATAGCACCAAACTTGATTTCAGCAACGTTTGCGTCTAAATTCTTCTTGTCCTTGTTCTTTGCTTTAGGACAATCCTTCTTCCAATGTCTAGTCTAATGACAAAAGGAGCATTCATCATATGCTGGGATCTTTGATTTGGACTTCGGTTTGAAACTTGATTTACTTGAATTCTTCTTGTCAGACTTCCCTCTTACTG
>NW_020646330.1:0-324 GCF_003573695.1 Papaver somniferum | reverse complement strand
CATTTTCCTCTTGGTGTTGAGACTTGCCAATTACTCAACATCATTACTGTGTTTCTATGCTTGCTTCCTCGGCACATTCTTCCTCTTGGTGTTGAGACGTGCAAATTCCTCAACACCACTACTGTGTATCTAGGCATGCTTCCTCAACACATTCTTCCTCTTGGTATTGAGACGTGCGAATTCCTCAACACCACTACTTTGTTGCTAGGCATGCTTACTCGACACATTCTTCCTATTGGTGTTGAGACGTGCAAATTCCTCAACACCACCAGTGTGTTGCTAGGAATGCTTCCTCAACACATTTTCCTCTTGGTGTTGAGACTT
>NW_020646329.1:0-994 GCF_003573695.1 Papaver somniferum | reverse complement strand
TGCAAGAAACTCTGCGGTAACTTGAGACTTTGGTGAAGATAAAATTTCATAACCAATCTCATAGTTTCCTAATTGTGCATTCCACCTCTCTATTCTTCCTGACCTCTTCGAATTCTTCATTGCGTTTTCAATTGGTACTCTTTTTAATACTTTAATTTTGTGAGCTTGAAAATAAATGTGAAGCTTGAATGATGCATATACCAGTGCGAGAATCAACTTTTCAATTTTTGAGTAATTTTTCTCTGCCGAGTTATAGGTTTTGCTTATGTAATATATTGTTTTTTCTACACCTTCATCTGAACGTAACAGTACTTCACTCAATGCATGATATGTTGATGCTAGGTATAATAACAATTCTTCTCCCTTCTTTGCCTTTTGCATAATAGATAAGTTTACCAAATAATTTTATGCTCTGCAATGCTTTGTCGCACTCCATTGTCCATTCAAATTTGGTCACCTTCTTTAGTATATTGAAAAAGTGTTTACACTTGTCCGAAGATCTTGCAATAAATCTTCCCAATGATGCCATCAATCCATTTAACTTTTGAACATCTTTGACTGTCGCAGGTGGTGGCATATCTCTAATCGCTTGTACCATATCCGGATCAACTTGTATTCCCTCCTTGGATATAATATATCCTAAAATTTTTCCTGATGATACACCAATTACACATTTTTCTGGGTTTACTTTAATATTGAATTTTCACATTTGTTCAAATATTGATCGCAAATCATCAACATGATCTTTCGCCTCTTTGCTTTTAGTTAGCATATCATCTACATAGACTTCTAATGTTTTATGTATCCATTTTTTTCGAATACTTTCTGCACCATTCTTTGATAAGTTGCACCTGCATTCTTCAATCCAAATGGCATTTTCGTGTAACAATATAAACCTCCTGGTGCGAAGAAAGCAGTGTGTTCTTGATCTTCTTCTGTCAAAGAAATTTGATTCTAGCCTTTATACCCATCTAACATTGTGACTCTATCATTC
>NW_020646328.1:0-2094 GCF_003573695.1 Papaver somniferum | reverse complement strand
TGAAGCCAGACCGATAATACTTTTATCCTAGTTGTGTGATCTGATCTTGCATCTTCTATCGTACGAGTACAATCTTTGATTGTCTTGAGATCGTGAGAGTTCTCCGATAGGCAAGATAAAGAAGTCACAAACATCTTCGTTCCACTGTTTGTGATTCCTCGGCAAACCTCATGTGTATTCAGGAAGGATGGTAGAGAGGTAATTCATTAATATAGGTTGTTCTTCGGGAATATAAGACCGGATTATCAATTGGTTCCTGTTCACCTTGATTTCATATCTTAAGACGGAACATAATCTAGGGTTTATCTGTGGGAGACAGATTTATCCTTTGATAGACTTTTCAGTGTGAGACAGATTTGTTTATTATCAAGTCTACGATTTTGGGTTGCAGCAACTCTTGGTTGTGGGTGAGATCAGCTAAGGGAATCAAGTGTGCAGTATCCTGCTGGGATCAGAGGCGTAGGAGTACAATTGTACCTTGGATCGGTGGGAGACTGATTGGGGTTCAACTATAGTCCTGTCTGAAGTTATCTTGGAGTAGGCTAGTGTCTGTAGCGGCTTAATACAGTGTATTCAATCTGTACTAGGTCTCGGGGTTTTTCTGCATTTGCGGTTTCCTTGTTAACAAAACTTCTGGTGTCTGTGTTATTTCTTTTCCGCGTTATATTTTATATAATTGAAATAATACAGTTTGTGCGTTCGTGATCATCAATTGGAAATCCAACCTTTGGTTGTTGATTGATATTGGTTGATCGTTGGACATTGGTCTTTGGTACCGTCCAAGTTATTCCTTGTATTTGATAAAGACTCGCTATTGATTTTAGATTGGGTAAAAATCAAATCAAGATAGAGATATTAACTCCTTGAGATACTTTTATCTAGATTGAGTCTGACCGTCTAGTTGATTCTCTAGCAAAGACACTTCGTGGGTATTGACACTTATCTTCGTGAACCTTATGTCCCGATGGTTTTCGATAACAAGGAGTTCGGAATGATAAATAATTTCTCAAAGGAATTGTTGCCTAGTATATCTTCTTTTTGGTTTAGTAGGAAGAATAACTAGTGCTCTGAATAGCGATGATTGTGACTACACATAGCTATTTTGTTTCATCTTCTTATGTTTATTTTTTAGGATTATTGGTTTTTAAATTCTAAAAATATTTGGAGGATGATATTATTGTTGTATTAATCTGTTTTGAAGTATTGAAATATTTTTATGGGATATGTATTGTTTACGTCCGTGAACTTGAAGGTCTCATATTGTGTCAAAAGTAAACTCGTTCAGAAATTGATATTCGTATTGATGAAAGGATGAATGGAATTTTGGCAATTACAAAAGTTATGCCTATGCAGTCATGGATTTGATGGATAATAGGATACAATCTTTTGTTTGACAAGGATAAAGTCTATTATGTCGTTATGATGGAAAATAGAATATATCCTTGTATATTATCCACGGTATTGATCTTCATTGATCCATTTTGTTATGTTCTACCGTGAAGGCTCCATTGTGTGTCTTATTTTGAGCACGATACAACTAAGTCGATTATTCTTATTGGCTTTGTTGGTTGTTCCATAAGATGCTATATGTTGAGCATTATGAACTAAATTAATCATCTTGGTTGGTTATTTAGTTATTTGCTCCGAAAGTCTTCTTTTGTCGAGCAAATCCTTTGACAATTAAATTGATTAATTTTGTGATTAGTTTGGTTGTTTGTATTCCAGTTAGATTAATTATAAGTTCTATTGTAATTAGTCTAGTTGAGTTTTCATATATTCCACAAGTTCTTGTGTTGAGTATATGAACGGCTATGCAAATCATGTTCTATTGGTTAATGTAGTCGTATATTCCGTAAGGTTTTTCCTTATGTTGAGTATGTAAACGATTAAGTTAGTCATCTCCATATGATTATCTTAGTCGTAGCACCGTAATTTTACTTATGTTGAGCACCTTCAATTAAATTGATCACTTTTGTGGTTTGATTTAGTTGTGTATTCCAATTAAATTAATCATGGGTTTTCTTGTGATTAATTTGGTTGAGTTTTGGATATAGAAAGTCATTTGTATGGTTTTTGGTGTCCAATTTAAAAATC
>NW_020646327.1:0-459 GCF_003573695.1 Papaver somniferum | reverse complement strand
TCTCCGGAAAATATTCCCAAACTTATTCTCAGGATTCATAAAAACAAACATCAAATTGAATCAATCGTGTATGATGAATCATTGATCTATAAAAAATTACAAATACCCAATTCATAAATTAGAAAAGAAGTTAATTGGACCGACCAAGTGAAGCGACGGAGGACCTTTATATGGCCACTTTTTTGTAAATCCTAAGTCATCGATTCACACAAAAAGATTGAATTTTGGTGTTCCAAACAATTTAATCAACAATGAAAGGACTAAAGAGCCCCTCTATGCTTCCATTTCTCACTAAAATTGGCGCAAATATAACAAAAATGATGGGTAATCACCTAGATTTAATGTGCGGACACGGAGGTTGGAAATGTTGTAATAGTTGAAGGGCATTGTAGTAAAATCTAGGGTAACGTCACCTAAACGTTGCGGGTTCGAATCCTGGCCACCTTTTTTTTTTTTTTT
>NW_020646326.1:0-503 GCF_003573695.1 Papaver somniferum | reverse complement strand
TCTTTTCGAGTGTGTATTATTCGAATGTACACTCGAAACTTCTCTAAGTAGAAAATCTTGTTTATGAGGCCTAGACTTAAAAATTTGGATAAAATATCAAGATCATGTGGGTCTATAGACCAACATTTCCTGATCATTAGCATGTTTCAATAAAAATAGACACCTGTTGAGCTAAATTATAGCGTTCGAGTCTTTTCGAAAGTGTATTATTCGAATGTACACTCGAAACTGCTCTAAGTATAAAATCTTGTTTATGAGGCCTAGACTTAAAAATTTGGATAAAATATCAAGATCATGTGGGTCTATAGAACAACATTTCCTGATCATTAGCATGTTTCCAATAAAAATAGACACCTGTTGAGCTAAATTATGGTATTCGAGTCTTTTCGAGTGTGTATTATTCGAATGTACACTCGAAACTTCTCTAAGTAGAAAAATCTTATTTATGAGGCCTAGACTTCAAAATTTGGCTAAAATATTAAGATCATGTGGGTTTATAGACC
>NW_020646325.1:0-596 GCF_003573695.1 Papaver somniferum | reverse complement strand
TTTTTGAGTTAACGTATATAAGATTCAACATTTTTATGAACTCTTTCTTTTTGTGTTAGCTTTCTCTTTCTATTTGATTCAAGATAGATGAAATTTGTTAGGATTTGGATTAGTTCTGCATGGTCTTTCATCCTTCTTCTATTGTGAAATTTGACTTCCTTCATATTTTCTTGAATCAACGCACATAAAAAATGCAATTTTTACTAGACGTATTTCCTTAGAACATATTTATTGTAATTACAATACATTTTTCAAACTTTTTTTTTGTTAAAGATGAGTTTATCTAGTTTACAATTTAGTCTCAGAATTCAATTTCCGACTTATAACAAAATGTGTAGACTTTTTTGAGTTAACGTATATAAAATTAAACATTCTTATGAACTCTTTCTTTTTATGTTGGCTTTGTCTTTCTATTTGATTCAAGATAAATGAAATTTGTTAGGATTTGGATTAGTTCTGCATGGTCTTTCATCCTTCTTCTATTGTGAAATTTGACTTCCTTCATATTTTCATGAATCAACGTACATAGAAATGCAATTTTTACTAGACGTATTGCCTTAGAACATATTAATTGTAATTACAACACATTTTTCAAA
>NW_020646324.1:0-320 GCF_003573695.1 Papaver somniferum | reverse complement strand
GCTTTGTCTTTCTATTTGATTCAAGATAGATGAAATTTGTTAGGATTTGGATTAGTTCTGCATTGTCTTTTATCTTTCTTCTATTTTGAAATTTGACTTCCTTCATATTTTCTTGAATCAACGTACATAGAAATGCAATTTTTACTAAACGTAGTGCCTTAGAACATATTAATTGTAATTACAATACATTTTTCAAACTTTTTCTGTTAAAGATGAGTTTATCTACTTTACAATTTAGTCTCAGAAATCAATTTCCGACTTATAAAGAAATGTGTAGACTTTTTCGAGTTAACGTATATAAAATTCAACATTTTTATGAA
>NW_020646323.1:0-458 GCF_003573695.1 Papaver somniferum | reverse complement strand
AAAATTTTTTTGTCAAAGATGAGTTTATCTAGTTTACAATTTAGTCTCAGAAATCAATTTCCGACTTATAACGAAGAGTGTAGACTTTTTTGAGTTAACGTATATTAAATTCAACATTTTTATGAACTCTTTGTTTTTGTGTTGGCTTTGTCTTTCTATTTGATTCAAGATAGTTGAAATTTGTTAGGATTTGGATTAGTTTTGCATGGTCTTTAATTCTTCTTCTATTGTGAAATTTGACTTCCTTAGAACATATTAATTGTAATTACAATACATTTTTCAAACTTTTTCTGTTAAAGATGAGTTTATCTAGTTTACAATTTAGTCTCAGAAATCAATTTCCGACTTATAACGAAATGTGTAGACTTTTTTGAGTTAACGTATATAAAATTCAACATTTTTATGAACTCTTTCTTTTTGTGTTGGCTTTGAATTTCTATTTGATTCAAGATAGATGA
>NW_020646322.1:0-561 GCF_003573695.1 Papaver somniferum | reverse complement strand
CTCTTTCTTTTTGTGTTGGCTTTGTCTTTCTATTTGATTCAAGATAGATGAAATTTGTTAGGATTTGGATTAGTTCTGCATGGTCTTTCATCCTTCTTCCGTTGTGAAATTTGACTTCGTTCATATTTTCTTTAATCAACGTACATAGAAATGCAATTTTTACTAGACGTAGTGCCTAAGAACATATCCATTGTAATTACAATACATTTTTCAATCTTTTTCTGTTAAAGATGAGTTTATCTAGTTTACAATTTAGTCTCAGAAATCAATTTTCGACTTATAACGAAATGTGTAGACTTTTTTGAGTTAACGTATATAAAATTCAACATTTTTATGAACTCTTTCTTTTTGTGTTGGCTTTGTCTTTCTATTTGATTCAAGATAGATGAAATTTGTTAGGATTTGGATTAGTTCTGCATGGTCTTTCATCCTTCTTCTATTGTGAAATTTGACTTCCTTCATATTTTCTTGAATCAATGTACATAGAAATGCAATTTTTACTAGACGTATTGCCTTAGAACATATTAATTGTAATTACAATACATTTTAAAACTTTTTTTT
>NW_020646321.1:0-1008 GCF_003573695.1 Papaver somniferum | reverse complement strand
GACGTTCTTTGATTGCTATTTGGTATGTTTCTGTCCTTCGTTGGCTGCTGAAGTACTTGTTTCTGTGTTTAGGACATTATCATCTTTTGTCAAACCCCTCCCTGTGGTTTCCTTGAGGAACAGGTCTATGGCCTTTTCTTTCGCGGCTTCTTTATTTTTAATTCTTCGGGTTTTTCGCTGCTCTTCTTGTTCGCTGTTGATACGATCCTGAGTGGTTTGGCACTCTTTGCAGAGACCCGATCTCCCTTGATTTCCATCACTCCCTCAGGTGTAGGGAATCTGATATATTGGTAGTAAGTTTCCGCCACTCCTTTGAGTTTATGTAACCACATTCGTCCAATAATGGCGTTATAGGGGGATGGGGCGTCAACCACGCTGAATCGTGTTTCTACTTTCATGGGTCCGGCGTTAACCTGCAACACGATGTCTCCCAATGACTTTGTGGGTGCTCCATTGAATCCGTAGATGGTGTGATAAGAGGTCATTAGCTGTTCATCATGGAGCTTCATTCGTTTGAATGTGTCGTAGAATAGAACGTTTACTGAGCTTCCCCCGTCTATGAGGATCTTTTTGAGGTTACATCCAGCCACTGGTAGTTTTAGTACCAAGGGATCGTTATGATCTTCCATATCTTCTTTGACATCTTCAGCATCGAAGATAATTGGTGCGTCCATCCACTCTTCGTGCTCGTCCACCTCTACACCATCAATCTTATATAATTCGCAGTGGTCCTCGAACTGCTTCCGTCGTCTCTTTCCTATCTGCGCTGTAAGGGAGGACCCCGCGGCTTGGGAACACGAGATGGTGTTGATTGTGCGGTTTCCCTCTGGAAGTTGGACTGACTTGGTCCGTTTGGATCTATCCTCGGCGACCTCCTTTCGTATGTAATGTTGGAGTTCGCCAGCATCAATCAGTTTTTGGATCATTATTTTGAGGTTTTTGCATTTCTCGGTCTGGTGTCCATTAAAGCAGTGATATTCACAGTAATCTTTAGACTTCTCGGTTCTT
>NW_020646320.1:0-410 GCF_003573695.1 Papaver somniferum | reverse complement strand
CTCGACAAAAGAAGACTTTCGGAGCAAATAACTAAATAACCAATCAAGATGATTAATTTAGTTCAAGAATGCTCAACATATAACATCTCATGGAACAACCAACAAGGCCAATATAAATCGACATAGTTGTAAGGTGCTCAACATGAGATACACAATAGAGCCTTCACGGTAAAACATAACAAAATGGATCAATGAAGATCAATACCGTGGATAACATACAAGGATTTATTCTATTTTCCATCACTATTTGCATAACGACATAATAGACTTAATCCTTGTCACACAAAAGATTTTATCCTATTTTCCATCAAGTAAATGACTGCATAGGCATAACTTTTGTATTTGTCAAAAGTCCATTCGTCCTTTCATCAATACGAATACCAATTTATGAACGACTTTACTTTTGACAA
>NW_020646319.1:0-853 GCF_003573695.1 Papaver somniferum | reverse complement strand
TTGATTCAAGATAGATGAAATTTGTTAGGATTTGGATTAGTTCTTCATGGTCTTTCATCCTTCTTCTATTGTGAAATTTGACTTCCTTCATATTTTCTTGAATCAACGTACATAGAAATGCAATTTTTACTTGACGTATTGCCTTAGAACATATTAATTGTAATTACAATACATTTTTCAAACTTTTTCTGTTAAAGATGAGTTTATCTAGTTTACAATTTAGTCTCAGAAATCAATTTCCGACTTATAACGAAATGCGTAGACTTTTTTGAGTTAACTTATATAAAATTCAACATTTTTATGAACTCTTTCTTTTTGTGTTGGATTTGTATTTCTATATGATTCAAGATAGATGAAATTTGTTAGGATTTGGGTTAGTTCTGCATGGTCTTTCATCGTTCTTCTATTGTGAAATTTGACTTCCTTCGTATTTTCTTGAATCAACGTACATAGAAATACAATTTTGACTAGACATATTGCTTTAGAACATATTAATTTTAATTACAATACATTTTTCAAACTTTTTTTTGTCAAAGATGAGTTTATCTAGTTTACAATTTAGTCTCAGAAATCAATTTCCGACTTATAACGAAGTGTGTAGACTTTTTTGAGTTAACGTATATTAAATTCAATATTTTTATAAACTCTTTGTTTTTGTGTTGGATTTGTCTTTCTACTTGATTCAAGATATATGAAATTTTTTAGGATTTGGATTAGTTTTGCATGGTCTTTCATCCTTCTTCTATTGTGAAATTTGACTTCCTTCATATTTACTTGAATCAACGTACATAGAAATGCAATTTTTACTAGACGTATTGCCTTAGAACATATTAATTGTAATTACAATACATTT
>NW_020646318.1:0-1138 GCF_003573695.1 Papaver somniferum | reverse complement strand
AGACGTATTGCCTTAGAACATATTAATTGTAATTACAATACATTTTTCAAACTTTTTCTGTTAAAGATGAGTTTATCTAGTTTACAATTTAGTCTCAGAAATCAATTTCCGACTAATAACGAAATGTGTAGACTTTTTTGAGTTAACGTATATAAAATTCAACATTTTTAAGAAGTCTTTCTTTTTGTGTTGGCTTTGTCTTTCTATTTGATTCAAGATAGATGAAATTTGTTAGGATTTGGATTAGTTCTGCATGGTCTTTCATCTTCTATTGTGAAATTAGACTTCCTTCATATTTTCTTGAATCAACGTACATAGAAATGCAATTTTTACTAGACGTATTGCCATAGAACATATTAATTGTAACTACAATACATTTTTCAAACGTTTTCTGTTAAAGATGAGTTTATCTAGTTTAAAATTTAGTCTCAGAAATCAATTTCCGACTTATAACGAAATGTGTAGACTTTTTTGAGTTAACGTATATAAAATTCAACATTTTTATGAACTCTTTCTTTTTGTGTTGGATTTGTCTTTCTATTTGATTCAAGATAGATGAAATTTGTTAGGATTTCGATTAGTTCTGTATGGTCTTTCATCCTTCTTCTATTGTGAAATTTGACTTACTTCATATTTAATTGAATCGACGTACATAGAAATGCAATTTTTACTATTAATTGTAATTACAATACATTTTCAAACTTTTTATATTAAAGATGATTTTATCTGGTTTACAATTTAGTCTCAGAAATCAATTTCCGACTTATAACGAAATGTCTAGACTTTTCTGAGTTAAAGTATATAAAATCAACATTTTTATGAACTCTTTCTTTTTGTGTTGGCTTTGTTTTTCTATTTGATTCAAGATAGATGAAATTTGTTAGGATTTGGATTAGTTGTGAATGGTCTTTCATCTTCTATTGAAAAATTAGACTTCCTTCATATTTTCTTGAATAAACGTACATAGAAATGAAGTTTTTACTAGACGTATTGCCTTAGAACATATTAATTGTAATTACAATACATTTTTCAAACTTTTTCTGTTAAAGATGAGTTTATCTAGTTTACAATTTAGTCTCAGAAATCAATTTCCGACTTATAACGAAATGTGTAGACTTTTTTGAGTTAACGTATATAA
>NW_020646317.1:0-698 GCF_003573695.1 Papaver somniferum | reverse complement strand
TAGTTTATCTCTTGTTGGGACTATATCTTTTAAGCACTTCCAAACAAATAATTTAACTTCCACAAAGATTTCCATACCTGTGGAGAAACAGAATTAGTACCTGCAAAAGTATTAGATGCACCAGACAACACATTATAGACACTCTTAACAGAGAATTAACCTTTGCTATCTGGAAGCCAAATAAGAGTATGGAGTCCAATTCACCCACCATTGAGTTCTGGTCGTACTCAGTAGATGGTGGTACTCCAAAAATATGAATACTATGAAGTAAACGATTTCATCAAATGTGAATGCTTCCCCCTTTTCCTCTAAGTAGCGCGCTTTAACGGTTTCGTGCAACAAAAACAACACACAAACTTATTTGGTTACATATAAATTGAAAAAAGTATTGTGCCGAATAAACCATAAAGATACGTAGAAGTTGTAGAGGGGACAAGCTCAGGTGGATTGAGTGCCAGATCCGGTGTTTGATTTTAAAAAACCCAGTTACCGCATCTAGGATGATGTTGTGCTTATCCTTGATTTGTTGAACACTTCTTCCTCTCGGGTTCCCATAATCTTGGCTAAATTTGTTATGTATCTTCGCCCAAAGGGTCTCGGTCGAGGTGCGATCTAGAACTCGACTTTCGGCTGCCCATGCTTTGGTGATTTCCAAATCTTCCACGGAGTCAAACGATGCCATTTGTTGTATGTGGAGG
>NW_020646316.1:0-714 GCF_003573695.1 Papaver somniferum | reverse complement strand
CTAGAGAACTTCAAGCGATTATCGTTCCCC
Source organism: Papaver somniferum (assembly GCF_003573695.1). Classification (NCBI taxonomy): domain Eukaryota; kingdom Viridiplantae; phylum Streptophyta; class Magnoliopsida; order Ranunculales; family Papaveraceae; genus Papaver; species Papaver somniferum. Next base: position 684 of record NW_020646316.1, on the reverse strand, counting down.
TCATCCTTCTCATCAAAGTAAGTAACCCATCTTGCAGCTGCCTAAAACAAACAAATAAAACTTAATAGTGGTTTTTGAGGTCTTTCTGATTTGTTTGATGTATGGAATCGGTTTATCAGATTTACTTGTATTGATAGTTTTTAGGGTTGCTTAAAATTGATTTATTGGTTTGAATTACAAGCGGCTTTCAAAGCTTGTGGAAGTAAATATGCAGATTTCCTCATTCTATGAAATGGAAACAAAAGAAATGATGGGAGATTCAATTTATACAAGTTGTTTTATTTATTTTCTTCAGTCTAATGAACAAGTAGAAATTAACATTTAATCCCATATTAGCTGGGCTTTAGAAACTCTAGTCATGTCCCCTCAAGCCTAATACCAGGAAGTCCAAAGTTACCAAATCCTGAACGAGTTAATTCTTTTTAACGGTTTAGTCCAAATCTTATATTTTGCCTGCCTATAATACCCATTTTCACTTATTCGTAATTCAGTTTCTAGGTTTTCATTTCTATGTCTAAAACAACTCTATGGTGAAGAACATATCCTAAACCTAATCTCTTCTCAGTAAAAGTTCAGTCTCCAAACATAAATCTGAGAATCAACAAACAATTGATTCAATTTGAAAACCTAAATTGTTATCATCAATACCTCTGCTCTAGGTTTTCCATCTTTTTTTTTTTTTTT
>NW_020646315.1:0-434 GCF_003573695.1 Papaver somniferum | reverse complement strand
CATATTATTTGTGATTACAATACATTTTTCAAACTTTTTCTGTTAAAGATGAGTTTATCTAGTTTACAATATAGTGTCAGAAATCAATTTCACACTTATAACGAAGTGCGTAGACTTTTTTGAGTTAACGTAGATAAAATTCAACATTTTTATGAACTCTTTCTTTTTGTGTTGGCTTTGTCTTTCTATTTGATTCAAGATAGATGAAATTTGTTAGGATTTGGATTAGTTCTTCTGGGTCTTTCATCCTTCTTATATTTTGAAATTTGCCTTCCTCATATTTTTTTGAATCAACCTACATGGAAATTCAATTTTTACTAGACGTAATTCTTTAGAACATATTATTTATGATTACAATACATTTTTCAAACTTTTTCTGTTAAAGATGAGTTTATCTAGTTTACGATTTAGTCTCAGAAATCAATTTTCGACTT
>NW_020646314.1:0-2331 GCF_003573695.1 Papaver somniferum | reverse complement strand
GTGGTGGCGGGCAGTAGAGGTAGTGGGTTCTTTTTCTTTTTTTTTGAATAGTGGTCAGTTATGGTGATTTTGTATATACACTATACAAAAGAGGGTATTTTGATAATGTATTAATCTTAGGGATATAATTTAAGTTGGTAAGGGTATATTTCAATGGGCCCTATAGTAGGGGTATATAGATAATGTTCCCATTAGTGCACTTAACCCTGCTCGTGTTTGGGCAAACGAAGCCTTTTACTGGTCTACGTGTGGTAGAATAGTGGCTTTCGACTTAGCAGCCGAAAAGTTCAGAATGATTCCTCTACCACCCTCTTCACAGATTCGGGATACATGTATAGTTTCTCCAAGATTATTAAGAGGGTATTTATCTATTATTCATTCAACTAGAGGTGAAGAAAGAAGATTTGTTCACATATGGAAATTGAAGAGGAAGAAAAAGGTGTACTAGTGCCGCAATGGAAGAACCCGTATTCGACGATTTGTGGTGTTGGAATGAAGAGTTACGTCCCTGATAGGACGGGCCGTCAGTATGTTCCCTTCGCAATTACAAAGAGTAATCAAGTTTGTTGAGATTATTAGTCCCACATTGTTGGGCATTTTAAGATCCTACGTTTTGTAATCCCTCATGGCCTCTCCACTCATTGCCAATTGGTGTTGAGTTGGATGTCCGTATTCTAACATGGTATCAGAGCAGGCTATTTGCGACGAGTCTTTGACCGCGCCTTTGCTCTGCGTCACTCGATTTATTGTCCACATGTTAGACTTAACGAGGCTACACGTATTATTAGTCCCACATTTTCTGGGCAATCTATGATCCTGCGGTTTATAATTTTATGGGTCTCTCCACTCATTGCCAATTGGTTTTGAGTTGGATGCCTGTATTCTAATAAAATTTTACTGTGATATAAAGGATTTCTCTTTTAATATGATCCACAGACTACAACTTTAACCAAACTCTAGGTGAGGACTAGATGTTCATGAATAAAGCACTTCCCCATTTAAACAGCCTTGTTTCGCTCGAAGCATTGGGAGAAAAGTCCAAGAGAAGAATAATAGTCCCAAATTGCTAATATCTCCTTAATATACATTGAATATAATATGGAATGACCACTATACTCATTATCGATTGGTTTTGAGTTGGATGCCCACTCATAGAGAGTTTAGGATGAAGGATAAATTTTATTTCAGACTTGATGTCAAGAAATGAATATTTGTGGTCTTTAAGTTTCTTATATCTTAAATATCAGACACCATTTTTGGGAGCATATCATATTTGTGATCTCAGGCTAGTCATAGTTTGTGATCTTAGGCTAGTCATATTGATGTTACTGATTTTATACCCTGTGATTAATTATTCATCATCCTTTCCCCAGTTGTTATAGCGGTGCTGAACATTCTCTTCTTCAGATAATCTGATGGGCTTGCCGAAATTTGGAACTTCAAAAGAGGAATGATACTTTTAGATGATCCAAACATGTTCATGTACAATATTGTCATATCCATCACCAATCCCAATCAGAAACATATTGGCCAGAAGAAGCTTAATTTTACTTGTTTGCGTTCTATTTAATATGTATTATTGTGATTGAAACAGAGCTGGAGGCTTACAAGATAAAGATGGGGGTGTGAAAGAACTTGTTGGAAAATAGGGTTATTTTGCGTTTCCTCCCCTCCCAAGATAGCTAATTAGCGTTTCCTCCCCAAAAAGATTGAAATTAGCGATTTCCTCCCATCGTTACATTTTCCATCCATTAATAGCTGGGTCAGCAGCTGTACATGCATGGCGCAGACTGTACACGTGTTTTATGATCTTCCAAAATACCCTCAACTAAAACAAAAACTCGTGTGAACACAACTCAGCCCCACGGTTTGCAGATTCAAATCCTTTCTTCGTTCGAAAACCCACGAACATGGACCAACCCATTCCTGCAAATTAAGTCCATCTTCTTCACCAACACATCTTCAATTACCCATTCGATTACCCTCATATTCCATTCGATTACCCTCAGATTCCTTAAATCAACATCACCCCTATTACTGTCAACATCCATTGCTCACAAACTTTGGTAGAAACTTGATTTCTAGATATAAATCAACATCACCCCTGTTACTGTCAACATCCATCGCTCACCGACTGTTAGAGCATAGCTCGGTCAACCTCGCATGCGTTGATATATCAAACATGTTTGTCAATGTTAGTGATCAAAACTATAAAGTCTTGATTTCTAGCCTATTAGCTAAGTCTCGGACTAGGATAGGAAAAGTGTAGTTGAGCTCAAGGACTTCATGGTGATTCAACGACAACGACGAAGATCTACACCAAGGAACCGT
>NW_020646313.1:0-406 GCF_003573695.1 Papaver somniferum | reverse complement strand
ATAACAAGCCTACTATGAAACTTAGCATTCTCCTATAATTATGTGTATTCTTTTGAACCATCCTCTTAAATGTACTAGTATTTTTATATTATTAGATGTTTTAAACAGTTTCTAGCATTCCAGGTGACATCTATTAATTCTTTAACTTTAGAGGACTACGAGTTATTGATAACAAGCCTACTATGAAACTAAGCATCTATCTACACTTCTGTGTATTTTTTCTAACTATCCTCTTAAATGTACCAGTTTTTGTATATTATTAAATGTTTTAAACAGTTTCTAGAGTTCCAGGTGACATCTATTAATATTTAATTTTAGAGGACTTTGAGTTATTGATAAGAAGCCTACTATGAAACTAAGCATTCATCTATACTTCTGTGTATTCTTTTGAACCATCCTCTTAAAT
>NW_020646312.1:0-423 GCF_003573695.1 Papaver somniferum | reverse complement strand
TGTTGAACTACGACACTTGTTTCTGGTTTTAAGACTGTTGAAGAACGACTGCCTTAGCAGGTCTGTTCTTCCTCTTCTTCTTCCTCCTCGAACAGCAGCAGCAGCACTGTAACTCTCTGTAATCGCTTCTCCTCGGCTCTCCTCGACTCTACAGTCTCTCCTAAGGGTTTCTAACCCTTCTATGACTTAAACCCAACTATTTATAGGCTTTGAATCACCCTGAAACTCGATCAAACCCCTTGGAAATCTCCATTATTCTTTACGGGTTGTTTGAAGAATAATCCTCTTCTTGTTGTGTTCCAGGCTGTTTTTAGCTATTCTCTCGACTCAAATATCTTCTAGGACTTGGACTAAACTGTTTTGAAGTATATTCCACGCAAGAATCTCTCCCAAATCTTTCAAACCAATTCAAAACCCTAAACA
>NW_020646311.1:0-496 GCF_003573695.1 Papaver somniferum | reverse complement strand
GCAGTGTGTTAGATAACCCATTATTTGATGTGCCTATCAATGAATCAGAGGAAGTAACTATGATTAACACCTTAGTTAATGAGCCTTTACTAGAAACTTTCGCTGATAATCCTTTATATGATTGTGATGATGGTTTAGAGGAAAGAGTTTACCCTGAGAATAATTTTTTAGAGTCTAGCGATTTAGAAACACTAATCTTAGAATACCATAAACTCGTAGAGATGAGTGAGGATGAACCAGACTTAAAAGAATCAATTGGCCATTTTCAGCAATCTTGTGACCTAGAAATTAGGGAAGTTGTGACTAGTCTTTCTAGAGACACAAAAAACTCTAAGTTTGGGGTGATTATCATTCTCCGTGTGCTTTAACTCTTAGAAAGTTCCCTCATGTAGGACTTGACATTTGTGCCTCAACCATCTTACAAGATTATCTTCATACACTTTTTCCTGAACCTAGTTGTGTCCATAAAAGAGCTCAGTTGATAGAAACCCAGCCT
>NW_020646310.1:0-449 GCF_003573695.1 Papaver somniferum | reverse complement strand
GAGGAAGTAACTATGATTAACACCTTAGTTAATGAGCCTTTACTAGAAACTTTCGCTGATAATCCTTTATATGATTGTGATGATGGTTTAGAGGAAAGAGTTTACCCTGAGAATAATGTTTTAGAGTCTAGCGATTTAGAAACACTAATCTTAGAATACCATAAACTCGTAGAGATGAGTGAGGATGAACCAGACTTAAAAGAATCAATTGACCATTTTCAGGAATCTTGTGACCTAGAAATTAGGGAAGTTGTGACTAGTCTTTCTAGAGACACAAAAAACTCTAAGTTTGGGGTGATTATCATTCTCCGTGTGCTTTAACTCTTAGAAAGTTCCCTCATGTAGGACTTGACATTTGTGCCTCAACCATCTTACAAGATTATCTTCATACACTTTTTCCTGAACCTAGTTGTGTCCATAAAAGAGCTCAGTTGATAGAAACCCAGCCT
>NW_020646309.1:0-630 GCF_003573695.1 Papaver somniferum | reverse complement strand
CGACTATATACTCATTTTTGATGGACAAAAACGAGAATTTAAGTCATTTTTATTGATTCTGTCTGATATATTACAAAACTTAATTGTATAGGAAGTCATCGTATCATTTACATCCAACCTTACGGATTGAGATTTAGTCCGCTAAGAGCATCCACAATGGACGACTAAACCCAAAATTTTGATCCAGAAACCACACGCAGTCGAACGGACTAAAAAATAAAAAGCAGACCAAACCCAAATATCAGACTATATTTGATTTGAATCCCGGACCAAAACCAAATTTGATCGAGCGAAGTTGAAATGTTCATTTATTAGCAGGCGAGCTTTTAAGTTACGTTTGAGTTAAAGCGGACGTATATTTTCCGTCCGTATAGTGAGGCGTACATCTAAGTTACGTCTCAGTGAGGCGCATATATAAAGTGATCCTGATGGCTGATGGGGTGGATGTATAAAGTGATCCTGATGTATACTTTTTCCCAAGCGAACATTATATATGTGCTCGACCAAATTTACTCTTCCACTCTAGTGTAATATCACGGACTAAACCAAAAATTTTTAGTTTTTTTTTAGTTTTTTTGTCTTTGGCTTTGCTCGCGTGATTGCAGTTGCTCAAAGGGACTTAAAAAAGGT
>NW_020646308.1:0-514 GCF_003573695.1 Papaver somniferum | reverse complement strand
CGTCAACATTTAGAACCTGGGAGATAGAAGTGACCTCCTTGTTGGAAATAATATCCCCATCAGTTTGAGCCGGGCCTTCCACTTGTTTGTTTCTCTCTTGGATGTTGTTGTGTATAGTTTGAAGCTTAGCCAGGGCCAACTCATGTCGGGATATAGCTAACTTAGCCACTGAGGACAAGTCATCAGCTAACCTTATCTGATTGTTGTATGATGTCAGGAGATCCTGATTTTCCTTCAAGATCTGGTTCTCCTCGTCCTCGTCAGCTTCAGAAAGGGACTTAAATAAAGAGCCGTTGGAAGTTGTCCCCTTGGGAAGAGACTCGACTGGCATTGGCCCCATGGAAAGAGAGTTGACAGGCAAAGAGCCGTTGGAGGTAGTACCTTTTGGGTGTGACTGGTCAAAATTAGAGCCGTTGGAGGTGGTACCTTTTGAAAGTGACTGATCATTTTTTGAGCCGTTGGAGGTAGTACTTTCCGACAGTGACTGAGCAATAGAGTCGTTGGTAGGTGTTCC
>NW_020646307.1:0-6961 GCF_003573695.1 Papaver somniferum | reverse complement strand
CAACCACGTGAGTAAGGCCAATGCCGGAGACCCATATTGCATCATCTGTCACGATGAAGCTTCATTTGAAACGATGAAGCTTCATTTGGGCATGGCCATTGCAAGATGCGGCCTCGGGAGCTGGTGAATGATTTCTCCTCCCCTAATCTAATTTGTAGAAATGCAATTTTTTTTTACTCGGTCAAAAATGAATTGATTAAAAAAGCGAAAACACAAGGGGGAAGGTCTCAGAAGCCTTAGCCAGGGGGCCAAAAGCTTAGGAGCCTATTTGAAACGATAATACAAAATGCCAGGCCATTCTACAGAAGGAATGAAGGCCGGCCTACCCTCATAAAATTCAAAGATGTCTTCGGCTATCAAACAAGCTCTCTTGGCCAAGGCGTCCGCAGAAAAGTTGACTTCCCTATAGCTGTGAATATAACGAATGTTGGAGAAGAAGCGGTTTGCCATGAGCCATTTTTGTCTTAGCTGCCAAGGAAGTTCATTTTTCTGAAAGGCCTGTATACAACTCATCGAATCAGAACGTATGCAGAGATTTTTAATGTCCCACTTCTGAACCACAATTGCTCCGTAGATAACAGCTGCTACTTCTGCGTAGAAGTTTGTCTGCCAGCCCAGACCAACAGAAAGAGTTCCCAGGACCGTTGAGCTTGAATCGCGAAATATTACTCCTGAGCCTGCTTGGCCTGGATTACCCAACGAGGCTCCATCGCAGCATATCAAGATTTCTTCAGGATTAGGAGGAGTCCAGCTTATCTCCACCGGGATGTTGATTTTGCAAGATCTGTGTTGAACCCTGAAGTAATTTAGAATCCTCAAGTCATCCTGAGAGTTGTGCATATGCCCTTTCATCCGGCTAGAATTGTCTCGAATTATTTGATAGACCCTTCCTTTGAAGCCTAGCCAGGTCACCGGAGCATTGTCAAAGTAATTTCTGTTCCGAGTCTTCCATAACTCCGTTGTGATGGCAAGATTTGCCACAAGCCACAAATCTTTTATCATCCTGCTACGGCCCTTTGCGGCCTTGTAAGAGTTCACAAGGTCTTCTTTAGGATTGATATTGAAGAGACCAGTTAACCAAAACCAACCCCTTTTGGCAAATCTACAATGCCAAGTGATATGGTTGAGAGACTCGCAATCTCTTCTGCAGAGCCTGCACATCGATGGCATGCATCTACCTGTGTTTTTAATCATTTTATCCTCAGTTGCACAACACTGGCCCATCCATATTTTCCAATACTGCACGCCCAAAGTTGGATGGACCGTCTTTCTGTTAAAAAGGATCGCTGCTGGCTGGATTTCCCCTGACGCTTTTATTGCAGCCTTGGCAGATTTGACCGAGAAAACTCCCTTCTTGTCCAAGTCCCAGATTCGGTAGTCTTCCCCTCCAGGAATGATTGGAAGCTTCTCCATATCAATGCCACAAAGAACCATTAGACTCCTCGTTGAGGGAGGAATTACCCAAGACCCATCCTCAGTAATGTCACTAACCTTTGCTTGGAAATCTTTAGGACCTTTGGAGGAGAGGCCCAGCTTCCCAGCAATCGAGAAGTCCCCACACCAGTTGTCAAAGAATAAAGAAGTATTCTCGCCATTTCCTATGATAGATCTTGTGTGTTTTTGCACAAATTTGAAGACGAGTTTGATGCCCGGAAAAACAGAAGAGCCCAGCTTGTAGTCGATCAGGTTGCCATTGTTTTTGAAAAATTTGGCTCTCAGGAAACGAGCCCAAATCTTGTCTGAATCCCTTATGGAGACCCAAAGCTTCATCAACATAGCCTTGTTAACGTCCAAAAGTTTCTTGAGGCCTAGGCCTCCCTCCCTTTTGGGACAGCAAAGGCTTTCAAAAAGAACAGTGAAGTACTTACGCTTATCCGCATCTCCTGACCAAAGGAAATTTCTGATGGCTCTCTCAACTCGTTTGATGGCAGTGCAAGGCCATTTATAAACGGCCATGGAATGGGTAACATAGCTCGAGATTACTGACTTGATTAACACCAGCCTAGCCTGAAAAGACAGAAGCTGACCTTTCCACCCCGCTAATTTGTCCATAATCTTCTCCACCACCTGACGGATGTGGATGTGCCGAACTATGCCTGGCTTCAAGTTTATGCCCAGGTATCTATCGGGAAAATGAGCTCTTTCCATGCCCAGAAAATTGGAGATTGCTATAGCCCTTGAGGCCGAACCTCCTCCATAATAGAATTTGCTCTTGGCAAAATTCACACATTGGCCAGAAGCCATCTTGTAAATGTTCAAAATATCAACCAGATTCCGAAGGCTTTGCCAATTACCCCTGCAGAAGACAAGGATATCATCTGCAAAGAGCAAATGGGTAGGAGCAACCCCCTTCTTACTGACCATCCAATGCATACTACGACGAGCAAAGAGTTTAGACAAATTTCGACTTAGGACATCCTCAATAAGAACAAAGATCAAGGGGGAGAGAGGATCCCCTTGACGAAGACCCCTCGAGATGCTGAAAAAGCCTTCAGGGCTGCCATTGATCAGGATGGAGATACGAGCCGAATCAAGAATGCTACGAATCCAAGTGCACCAGGTTTCAGAGAATCCATACTGCCGAAAAACCTCAATAATGAAATCCCAACTTACTGTGTCAAAAGCTTGGGCTATATCAAGCTTGATACCAACATTGCCATACTTCCTATCCGAATTGAGCTCATTGATTAGTTCAGACGCGAGGGCTATGTTTTCATGAATGTTCCTTCCTTTCATAAAGGCTACCTGCTCTTCTGAAACCAAATCATCTAGAACAGAGCCAAGCCTTGTAGCCATTATCTTTGTGATGATTTTGAAGAAGAAGTTGCTCAGGCCAATGGGGCGGTAGTCCTTGATAGCATCAGATTTCTTGTTCTTTGGGATGAGCACCATAAAACTCGAGTTAATGCCTTTTGGAATCATTCTCATTTCCCAGCAATTCACTATGGCTTTGTAAAGGTCTTCAGAGATAATGTTCCAGCAATGTCTATAGAAAGAACCTGGAAAACCATCCGGCCCTGGAGCTGAGTCTGCTCCCAAATCGAAGACCGCTTCTTTTATGTCTTCCAAGGAGGGCACAGCATCCATAGAGGCACTCTCCGAGGTAGAAATGCTGGCATGCGGGTAATCAAACAGAGAAGGATTTATGTTGACATTGCCACCATTAAATTTCTCCTTGTAGTGATCAATGATGAAGTCTCTAATGTCCTCCTGCACAGTCAAAGTAGAGTTAGAAGAGATCTTGAGCTCTGAGATGGTGTTTTGGCCCCTTCTCAATCTGATGGAATTGTGGAAAAAACGAGTATTTTGATCCCCTTCTTCTAGCCAAGAGATTCTTGATTTCATTCTCAGCATACTGGCTAGCTCCAATCTCACATCGTCTGCAGCCTTCCGAGCATCTTCCACTCTAGTGAATTGGACTTCATCCGCTGGGTCGAAATCAAGAAGATCAGCTTCAGAATCCAGCCTGAGCTCAGCTTGCTTCAGTCTGTAGTGAACATCTCCAAAGACAAGTCTGTTCCAGGCTTTTAGAGCATCTTTAAGTCTTTTTAGCTTGCCGTTGAACACGAAAGGGGGAGCACCAGCCATATTTTGATTCCAATTATTCTCCACCATGTTTAAGAAACTCGGATGCGATTGCCACATCTTTTGGAATCTAAAGGGAGCTCTAACCGGTCTCGAGCTGTGAAAATCAAACCCAATGAGGGGGGAGTGGTCAGAACAAATCCTTGGGAGGGCTTTGCATCTCCAGTTGGCAAATTTGTAATGCCAAGCATTATTCACCAGAGCTCTATCATGCTTAGAGACAATGCGACGTCTTCCTTTCTGACAATTGGACCAGGTGTATTTCTTGCCTATTGCATCAGCCTCAACCAGTCCATTGTCAGATATCCAGTTCCTGAAATCGATCATGTAAACTTCTTTATTCGGGATACCGCCTTTTTTCTCTTCAAGGCGCAGAACACAGTTGAAGTCCCCCACCACCAGCCAAGGAATAGATATGGAGCCTAAACCTAGCTGACTCCAGAGCATTTTTCTTGAAACAGCGTTGAAAGAAGCATGCACAGCAGTGATAAAATTCCCATCCACATCAATAGTTATGGCTTGCTTGGAAGAAGAAATCACCGTCGGTTTTGGGAGAGTGTTTCTCCACAAGATCCAGATATTACCTTTGGTACCAACCACCTCATTTGTGATGACGTCCTCACAGAATCCAACCAACCTTAAGGATTTGACATATCGAACTGTGCAAAAAACTTGCGTTTCAGCGAGACAAATGATGTCAGGGGAGTGCAAATTTTGGAGCTCTTTTAGCTTGGCCTTTGCACCATCTTTGGCTAAGCCTTGAGCATTCCAAAAGAACACACGCATTAAATAACCAAGTTAGTAGAAGGGCTTGCTGAACCCTTGTCATCCTCCTTGTCGGCCTTCGGTTGTTGTTTCTTTTTCTTTGTTGTAGTCTTCGTAGCCTTCTTGATTGCCAGAATGTCGGCCTTCTTCTTTTCAGCTTGGTCTCGTTTCAGGCGATCCTCTTCGTCTTTGGCAGCCCCCCACACCAGTTTGTTTGTCTCTTCCACTACTATGTTAGACTTGTTCTGAGGCAGAGTAATATTGGCTTCCTCCGTATCGTTAGCTTCTTCAGCAGCACTTGGTAAGAACCTGTTGGATGTCTCCAAAGCTTCCCTATCTTTGGGAGGGGAAGGTCTTCTTGTTGTTTTAGTTGGGGGACTAAAACTCTCGTCAACATTTAGAACCTGGGAGATAGAAGTGACCTCCTTGTTGGAAATAATATCCCCATCAGTTTGAACCGGGCCTTCCACTTGTTTGTTTCTCTCTTGGATGTTGTTGTGTATAGTTTGAAGCTTAGCCAGGGCCAACTCATGTTGGGATTTAGCTAACTTAGCCACTGAGGACAAGTCATCAGCTAACCTTATCTGATTGTTGTATGATGTCAGGAGATCCTGATTTTCCTTCAAGATCTGGTTCTCCTCGTCCTCGTCAGCTTCAGAAAGGGACTTAAATAAAGAGCCGTTGGAAGTTGTCCCCTTGGGAAGAGACTCGACTGGCATTGGCCCCATGGAAAGAGAGTTGACAGGCAAAGAGCCGTTGGAGGTAGTACCTTTTGGGTGTGACTGGTCAAAATTAGAGCCGTTGGAGGTGGTACCTTTTGAAAGTGACTGATCATTTTTTGAGCCGTTGGAGGTAGTACTTTCCGACAGTGACTGAGCAATAGAGTCGTTGGTAGGTGTTCCTGCAGAGAGAGACAGCCTTGGGTTTTGAACACCAGCAGCAGACTCCATCAGATTGATAGGGACTACTCCTGCGGGTCCATCCGTGTCAGCCTTGTCTGGGATCAGGATGGCAACACTTCCAGTACGCCTAGCTTCATCGATGGTAGCCATTTCAGTTGAAGTTTCTCCCTGAACTTGAAAAGATTCCTGATCTTCGTGTTCTATCTGCTCACTAGTTTGGGTTACACGTTCATCTTCGCTGTTAGAAGGGCTGGGAATGATAGTATGAGTTCCTTGGAAATTTACACCTCCAACAGGTTTAGCTGGTGGATCCTTGGAGCTATCGTTTCTGGGAACAGACCCCGTGAACTCCCTCTTCTTCCAGATATTTCTGAGCTCATCCAGCTCTACTTTCATGGCTGATTTTTTCTCGAGATCAGTTTCAGAGTCGTGTTGCTTCTTCAGATCATTGTATCTCTTGTTCCTACAGTTTTCCTCAATGTGACCGATCGTTTTACAATGATCACAGAATTCAGGCTTGTTGAAAACCTCATAATCCACATGAAAACCGTTTGAATGTTCTTCATCCTCAATGATAATGTTTTCAAGAGGCTTAGAGAAGTCTATATCGATAAGAACAGCAGCAAAGTATCCGTATTCGTGCTTGAGAGTTCTAGGATCTACTGCTACTGGCCTGCCAAGACCCTTAGCTATACGAAACAGGATCTCTTCTTCCCAATATTCCAGGTGGAGAAGAGGAAAACGAACCCAAACAGCAGCTCGAGTGACCTTCTCAGATTCTGGGTTGAAATTTGGAGTCCATGGGAGAACTTTCAGCTGTTGAGACTTCACTTTCCATGGTCCTTCGTAGCTTACAACCTTTCGATCAGTGTCATTGAACAGCTTGATGATAAAGTAACCTTTCACCCATGGGATGAACTGAACATGACCAGAGAGCTTCCATTGTTCACTTAAAACTTGTTTAACTTCCTCAAACTTCATTCCAAGCGTTTTGAAATCAAATCTACCTACTAGACTGAACTTCCAGTTCTCTGTTGACTTGGAAAGCACTTCCTTTGGAATTCTGATGACCATCTCACCTGTGGAGGATCGAGTTGGAGGGTGGGATAGAGAGTCTGCATCGATTGTTGACAGTTCCAACGATCTTCGTTTCACTATGTTGGCGTAGGAAGGTGTTCTATTTTCAGCTGAGGCTCCATTGTTGTCTACAGAACCTCCATTGATGTACGGAACAGCAGCAGCAGGAAAGTTATTTGATGGGAAACTCGCCGGTTTGGATCTTGACTTTGAGCGTAGTCTGTTCCTGTTTTGGCTGAATCGATATATCCTACGAGATCTTTCGATGATATCAGGAGGTTTGGTTTGGTATTGTGTCGTCATGAACACAGAAAAATTTGAGGGAGAAGGGAAGAAAGGTGAGGAGAGAGAAGCTCTGGTTTGGAGAGAGAAACCCTTGAAAATTTTGCTTTTTTTTAATTTGTAGAAATGCAAATAAGACATATATAGGGAAGGGACGTTGGTTGAGAAGAAAATGCAAGTTTGCCTTGCATTTCCTACGGGAAGCGAATGCCGCGACGCTTTGGCATGCATTTATGCGTGCCAAATGCGATTTATCGAATTTATTGGCATCACTGGCTTACAACCACGTGAGTAAGGCCAATGCCGGAGACCCATATTGCATCGTCTGTCACGATGAAGCTTCATTTGAA
>NW_020646306.1:0-462 GCF_003573695.1 Papaver somniferum | reverse complement strand
TTTTGATTTTTCAATTTTTTTTGGAATTTTTCAATTTTTTTCAAAAAGAAGAAGGAGTTCGTTTTCAATTATGGCAAATTATCATGGTATCTACTCTATACCCCCAAACCTAAACTAAACATTGTCCTCAATGTTTCAAAATATGGAAAGAATTAAAATGCAACATATGGAAAGGGACATGCTGAGTAGAGTAAAAGGAGAGAGAATACCCGATTTCGGCGAAAGCAGAATTAAAACTCCGTTATTCAAGGAAAAAATCCAACATATTTCAGCCGAGATCATATTGGATTAGCAGAATATATACAAAAGGAACAAAAGGATTTTTTTAAAAATTTTATCTACTGGATTATATACAAAAATATTCACCATACACCAATAATCTAAAGAGTTGAGGATCAACCCAAAAGACGAAGTGTAGAGACAAAGGAAGTTTCAAAACACTAAAATTGGACTTAAATGGGA
>NW_020646305.1:0-463 GCF_003573695.1 Papaver somniferum | reverse complement strand
TGAAGCAGAACCCATTTTCCAATTATCAGAGTTACAACTATTTCCCTCATCATCATCACCAGCAACACTGTCATTTCGTGCACAGTTGGATCTTTTAATGAAACCTGATTTACTAGGTATGTAAGAAGACGAAAGGGTTAATTTGTAGATCTCTTCTTTGAGATATAATTGTTCTGCTTCAAATTCTTGAACCTTCTTCAGGAGGTGTTGTTGTTCTGCTGATGGATTGCCTCCCATAATGTTTTTTGTTTTTATTTTTAAGATTTCTTTGTTTCCAATTTTCCATCCATCATCATCAGAGAAACTAATGAAGATAACAGTTAAAAGAGAGACTCATTTATATCAGACAGTGTGCACTGAAATTGAGAAAGACTTTCTGTTTAGGATCAGAACTTCCTAAATGTGGGTTGTCTTTTGTTTATTTTGTCTGTTGGCTTACACATTCCTCTTTTTTTTTTTTTTT
>NW_020646304.1:138021-167684 GCF_003573695.1 Papaver somniferum | reverse complement strand
GATCAAGAGACACTAGGACTCAGGATTTCACCAATTCTTATACTCATGCGATTCATGTATTTATTCTAAACAGTTATAGCTTCTAAACATCGACTCTTTATTTGCCAAAATAGATTTTATAAATATTAAGTGTAAATCTTAAGCATGGTCTATCAAAAGGATTAGTCCCAAGCATAAACCATCAAATGAAATCACAAATAATTAAGAAAAAATCATAATTCAATTCATAATAATGCAAATAGTCATAAAAGAATTAAATAAAAAATTATTCATGCATAAAGAATGGTTTCCTCCATCATCCCAGTATTGGGGTTTATCTATTCATATCAATCACACACTCAACATATTAATTCAAAGCTCAAAGTGTGATTAAAAGAGTCAAAAGTTATAAAAATAGTAGTTCTGAGACTCACAAAACCCGTCCAGAAAAGAACGATAGTAGTATGCTGCTGTTTTAAAACGACAGATTGCTGCTGCTGCTTGCACTGTTGTTTCAAGATCCACGGATGCAAGTCGTTGTCACTGTTGATAAACGACTGTCCTCTGGTGTCTGTTCTTCGTGTTCTTCGTGCTCTTTAATGGCAGCAGCAGCAGCAGAACTCCTCCTTCCTGCAGCTCCCGTTCTTCGCTCCTCTAGCCTCTCTCTGGTCTCTGCTCGACCCCAAACCTCTTCATCACCCTTCCTAAGACTTTAAACAGCCTTTATATACACAATAAGTCGATTAAATCTTCCCCAATATTTTCGTTTATCTCCTCAGCAAGTTCCGTGTTTATTTCTCTGCCAAACTCTCTTACGCAATATTCAGCAGTCCAAACCTTCCTAAAATATCTCCAATTGAGCGTATAGTAATTCCAGAGGATATATATTCCTTTTCCACGCGTAGAAGTCTTCCACAAATATCTCAAAAATATTTGAACCCTAAACAGAGAGTTCGTGTCATGTTGAACTTTGGTTGATTCTTCCGACTTTTCCAGCCCAATTGGCTGGGTCTAATTTGTTTTACTGATCTTGTTATAGTCTAGGAAGTCAATTCCAGTGAAAATCCGGGCATTAATCTCCTTAAAACTCGCTTGAAATCGAACACAAAAAGTGCCAGACGTGACACTTCTTTTTCCCGCCAAAATTCAATATTTGAATTTGAGAAGGATGTCCCCCTAACCAGTCCCGGTCGCCCTTTAACAGATGCCTGGAAATGGGTCACCCCTTAGTAATTAGGTTGCCCCTTATCCAATGTGAGAGTCCGTATAGTAGTTTTCTCCCACGAGCGCAAAAACCATTTTTTAGCCAATTTCGCCGTAAAAGCTTATTTCTCCAGAAATACCTACAGGGACATAAAAAACCATAATAAGTACAAAAATGGGTACTAACACAATATACAATTGGGCTATATTAGACACATAAATGCGTCTATCACAAAACACCATAGTGCCTAAATTCCAAGCCTTCAGATTAGATCATATTTAGATCCTACGGTCGCTTCTCTGCCTGTTCATCAAATATCGATACTTCCGGTTAACACTACAACACCTAACATCGATCTTCGCCGTTGATTTTGTTGTATCAAAGCATCCGACGGTCGCTACCAGCCTCTTCAGGGGTAGCCATCCGATTCACCTACCAGCTTCGCATCCAGTGACTCAGATTCGCCAACATCGAAATTTGATATCCCGCCTCACACACTAGCAACCTATACCTATACCCTAAACTATCGACCCATTCTTCTCCTCTTTCTTTCTTCTTCTCCCCCACTCCTCTGCAGAAACCACCGTACACCACCACCTTCTCCACCTCTGTCACCACCATCTCTACCACCTAACCTCCACCAAATCACCTTACAAACGCAACCCACCTTCACCACCAATTATCCATGATGATTTTCAATCCCTTCATCAACATCACACGACCTCAGTGACGTGTGGAATTGGTGAGAGTGATTGCATGTCATCAATCGAGGACAACAAGGCTATGGAGAGGTAGAGAAAGAGAATTGGCATCATGGGTTGCGACTATCACGATGGATTAGGTAATTGAGACAACCTAATTTCTATTTTTGTAATTTGGGGAAGAACAAACCCTAATTTTGGGGGAATTAGGTATTTAGGGAAACTGAAGCCTGTAACTATAAATAGAGAATGGGTGTGGTGTTGAAAGGCATGCTGGACTAGCCAGTGTCCAGGACTTTCAAGTTCTGTTAATTTTCAATTTCAGCTCAAATTCATTTCTGTTCATGTATGTTAGTTTTAATTTCATTTATTTTCATATCCTGTTTAAGTTCCTGTTAATGTGCTTGGTTTCATATCCTGTTAATTTGTTATGTTCCTGTTGATGTTTGTGTAATGTTAATGTTTAGTTCACTGCTGTTAGTTTGATGGAATGCTAGGCTAGTTACCTTTGAAGCATTGAACTGATTGAGTAATGGAAGAAATCAGTGCTCATAGGAAGCTGATTATCTTGACATTCCATTTTTGTATGCTTAGGATGCAATGTGTTGATTGAGCATTGGGAGAAATTAGTGTTCATAGCAAGCTAATTCTCTTCCCATTCTTTTTGTATGCCTGTATTCTTGCCTTAGCCTTGCTCTGTTAGTTTCACTATCATCCTTGCCCTTGGCCTTAGGCCTTGGTTCATGTTGCTTTGTTCTTTGCTTTTGCCCTGTGTTGCCCTGTGTTGCTTCCATGTTTATTTTGTTTGCTATTTTCTTTATTGCATTGCCTTGTACTGCTGCCACTTCTTCTCCTGCTACTTAGTGCTGCCATTTCTCCCCTGCTGCTACTTCTTCTCTTGTTGCCTCCCTTTGCACTGCATCTGAGTTTCTGCAGCTGTTGCTGCCACTCCACTTCCCTTGCAGCTGTCTGCTACACTGCTGCTGCAGCTGCTGTTGCTGTTGCTTTTGCCCTGCAGCTGTCTCTCTTGCACTTGCCCTGCTGCATTGCACTGCTGCATTGCATTGTTTTCTTCCCCTGCTGCTACTACTTGCACTGCTTGTGCAGTATTGCTGCTGCTGCTGCTTCCTGCAGCCAAGCAAAAGCCCATCAGTCCAGTTCAAGGCCTAGTTCTCAGTTCTAAGCCCACTGTCTATTGTTTGTACAACTGAGCCCAAGCCTAAGTTTAAGACCAAAGCCCAAGTTCATTAAGGCCCACCCATAGTTTAGGTTAAGGCTAAAATCCCAATTCAGTCAACTGTGGGCTTAATCAAAAGCCTGAACTCAATCAAAGGCCCAAAGCCTAGTGCACTTCAAGACCAACTGAGCCCAAACTCAGTTCATTTCATTGTTAAAAACAAACCCATTAGACCCAATTTACTCAAAGGAGAATCAAAGCCCAACAATAGTAATTTAGGAACCCAATTAGCTAGAAACTACAAAACACTCCCGATCTCTGTGGATCGACCCGTACTTGCACGAGCTACAACTGACGACCGTGCACTTGCGGTATTACTGTAGGCCCCGTTTTTATTGCGCTTAATTTTATACATATCTCCGGGCCCACCAAGTTTTTGGCCGGGGATAATTTTTAGGACCTTTTAGAAGCCTACCACCATCCAACTAATTCGTAATCGATCAACAAACCTAAAAATCATAAACAACCGAATTGGATGTTGTTGTTGGTTTATATCGTACCATTTATCATATATCACTTAACTAAATTGGGACCGATCTGAAATATCAAAGATGCATATTCCAAGAACTTTATAAGTTGTAGATCATTCTAAGCTGAGTTTGTAGGATAAGATCATAAGGAACCACATGGTTGAAACTAAACTCAATATGCTAAAAGTGTTGAACACAATAATGCATAATAACAACATATACAAACATATAGAAAACCAATGAAAAGGGCAAAATTTCAGCTAAAGCGATGTATATATCATCTTTTGTCATTTGTTATAAATGTAAAAACGCGCAATAAAGTGCAACCAACCATCCGTTATCCTAATACATAAGGTAAACCATTTTGTTCCCGGAAGCGACAAATTAAAGAATTATCAAGGAACTAAGGCTAGAAAAGCCTGTCCTATCGCTGATTTAGAATTAGACTTTGATACTTCCACCATATCCATGACACCTTGCTCCATATTATGTATCTGAAATAATATGATACAACATTAGCATCACTATAACTAATTTAAAGAAACTCAAACTAAAGTAAATTAACTAACATGTTAGAAAACCATAGCATCGGGACATTAATATCTCATCCGTTGTAGCATCACAATCGTAGCTTGTCCCATATCATGGTACTATTTATAAGTAAAAGGTGTCGTTTGATTTCCATCGTTGTCTAGTTTTATTAAGCGAAAAGCATAAAGATCTTATTTTTGTGCTATTGCATGATGTCTGGCGAACCTAAGAACAAAAGTATAAACCTAAGATGAAGTTGCATGCATGCATACATATACGGAGAACGTGCTCCAACAAATCCAAGGGGTTTAGTTTAATCCAGATCCTTTCAAATTAAGCCATGATTACATGTCATAATTTCCAAAATAACCACGCCCCGGCTAATTCCAACCAACGAATCTTATGGCCTCCTCAAAAACTGGGATTTGTCCAATATCAAAAGGCATATGTTGGAAAAACCCAACCAAGAAATACCAGGAATTGAATCATAAAAACACGGAGGAGAAACTGAAGAAACTCTCACAAATCAAAATAAAGCAGAGAAAATAAAACATAAAACATTTTAACAAAAAGAAGAAATTATAACATCATTTAACAAATCAAATAAGTGATATTTAATAACAAAGAACAAAAGTAAGATGAAATATAGATATTTACCTGTGTTCACAGGCCTGGAGATTTTGAAAGGCCGGGTAATAGAACTGGAAAATCGAAGTGGGTTTCAAGTAACACGTCACAAACTTGGTTTTCTATGTTCTGTTTATCCAATAAGATTCAAGAAAATGAGCAGAGCACCTGAATGAAATCGTCGTGCAAATCGAGCAAGCTACTTTTCCTTTCTAATAAAACATCCAAGTTTCTGCGGGTTGGTTATAGGCTGTTGACATGCACAGGAAGGAGCGATGTGTTGACTTTCTCCTGTTGTGTTTGTATTCATGACCACCTAGCTGCACAGCCTGTACCTAAAACATTAAAGGCCAAGTCTGTGTGGCCAATAAGAAACACAGTGATTCTAAATAAACCGAGTAACTAAACCACCCCAAAACCACATTTGAAAAAGTTCTCACAGTTTT
Source organism: Papaver somniferum (assembly GCF_003573695.1). Classification (NCBI taxonomy): domain Eukaryota; kingdom Viridiplantae; phylum Streptophyta; class Magnoliopsida; order Ranunculales; family Papaveraceae; genus Papaver; species Papaver somniferum. The sequence continues at coordinate 162,489 of NW_020646304.1, read as the reverse complement.
TATAGTGATGGTGGGTCCCGATGGGCCCCGTCGGAGGACAGCAGGGGGCCACTTATGGTGGAGCACATTGAAAGTTTTGTGAGGAGTGGTTTTCACGTAGTCTAATTCGGCGGCGGTTCGAATAGACTTTCTGTAAGAAAAACGGATCAGTCTCATATGCTGATCCGTGTCGAATAAGAAACATGTCATAGTTTTTTTTTTAAGCATAATACATATATATTTATTAACAGAAATTGATAAACCATAAATTAAAAGAAAGCAAAGAAAAGTAGCGAATATAATTTTTTTCTGATTCAGAACTATCACTTGCAAAATCACCAAAAAGAAAAGGAATTAAATAAAACACAAAAATGGTCAAAAAGACCAAAACAGAAAATTCATGGGTGAAATAGATTCTTAGCTTTAGATACTGTTTATATAGCCAAAAATTAGAAAAATACTGTTCATTTAGGCAAAATTGGTATTTGACCCAGGAAAATAAAAACAAAAAAATATCAATCACCTAAAATACCCCTTGACCCTTTAAACTAAGTTTTTTATAGCAAACAAATTTGTCTCACGTACAAATTTAATCTAACATCAATATCCCAAAATCTTTGAGTATTTGAGCGGTACCAACAATACCAAATCTGAAAGAAAAAAAAATATGTGTGAAAAAGAGAGTACTACTGCTAAATTACTAAATTAAAGGTAGAAAACATGGTAATATGGTGCTGGATTTAAATTCAGTTTTCAAAAAATGTGATCGTATTGCTAAAACTATGATAAAATATGACGAAACCAGGTTTCATCCTAGTTTAAACATGTGTGAAACGAAATCCAACCTAATGCAAAACTGGATGAAAACTAGTTTCAGCTAGTTTAAGCATGAGTGAAACCAAATTCAACCTAATCTACAATAAGATGAAAAATAGTTTCATCCTAGTTTAAACATGGGTGAAACCAGTTTCATCTTAGTCCAACAATAGGCTAAGGAAAATTCAATACAATTTATAACATAAAGAAATCATTATCAACCAAGTTTTAAACATATGACAACCACGACAAGAGATAAATAAAAGAGAATGTTTTGCTTTAGTTAGCAACCGCAAATTGATAGTCATTTTGATTGCATAGCTTGGTGCATGTGTGTTAGGCCTACTACTGCAACGTTCTGGAAAAAAATATTCAATGCATATATATACTAAATGCCAGACAGGGGATCGATTATATGTACATTTAATTACTAGTCAAGCATTCGTCAAAATGAATGTATATTTTTTTTATAGATGACAATGCAAAAGTGCAGCTGGATAACCATATTAAAATCAATCTAAAACAGGATGAAAACTGATTTCATCCTAGTTTAAACATGAGCGAAATCAAATTCGAATCAATGTAAAACAGGATGAAACCAGTTTCATCCCAATCCAAAACAGAATGAAATAAGTTTCATCCTGGTTTAAAAATGGTTAAAACCAAATGCATCCCAAACTTAAACATGAATGAAATCAGTATCATCCTATATAAACGTGGATTAAACCAAATTACACTCAATCTACAGGATGGAACTAGTTTCATCCCAGTTTAATCATCCGTGCAACCAAATATTCAACTCAATCCAAAAACAAAATCAATTAATTAATAATTCAATTAGCAGACCAATGGTTGCACAGGTAGATCAACAACTAGAATTCTGTGAAACCAAACCAAATTCAATCGATTTTAAACTATTTTACACAGGTCAATTTATGTCGTTCATAAAAATTAATCAAAAAGAAAACTAGGGTTAAGAAACTTACATGTTCTGTGATTTTCAAGATGTTGATGATTCAAAAACTAATTCAATTCTTCTCCTTATGAAATTAATGATGAAATTAGGGCACGAGATGTTTTTAACGGTGGTGGAATCAGATTGAAATATGTTGATGTTGATATTTGAGGTGGTGAAAGTGAAATCTTAGCCATCATACCCATCACGTCGACCACCATCTTCTCTGCCCATCAAATCTCTCAATTCTCGATCTCACGGAAGTAACAGCAGCCATGACTGAAACGGTGGTGGTGGAGAAACAGAAGATCGAGAGCAGAAGAAGAAAGAATGAAAATGGTGGAGATCTGGAGAGGGAGATCGATATATCCAGAGAGGAAGAAGAAAGGTATGGGTAATTGGGTCAGTTTCAATTAAAAAGATTTTTCTGTCTATTTGACCCAGGCTGAATCCTAACTGTCTTACTGGCCCAGAAAACTTGCAATTTCGGCTATATGGCCCATTTTCTGAAAAAAAAATATTCTACATTATCAGACGAGTATAGGGCAAAAAAAAGCACTAGGGTATCCCATAACCTCTGTCGACTCATCCATGAATTAATAGCAGTCATATATTATTTTCTTATACACACGCATAAGCGTTCATAGTAACATGGCTCAAAGTCATAGGCAACAATTCGAAGTTGAAGTTCAAAATTGCTCAGCAGACGAGCCCTTAATGGTTTCTGCAGATGTTACCTCAGAAGTTCATGGGTGGAAATACTTGGGTACGGGTACAGGTACAGTTCAGTGTTGGTTGCTTTATGATTTGTTTGGTTCCTGGTTGAAGTCTAGCTAGGTATCGACAAAATGATTTCTGATCAACAGAATGATCTTTATCACATGTACTATGGACACACTATCTTTTCACTGGGTGTTATTTGAAGTCTATGTCTACAGACCAACAAAATGATCTTTATCACATGTATTATGCCATTTGGACACACTAGTTAGTTTTTATTTATTTATACTAATCAAAATTTATTTATTTATATTAATCAAAATAGAAAGTATTCTCATCAGACAAGAAACTAGTCGGAAGTCTACCAACAAGCTGGGCTCCAACTCCAAAAAGAAAAAATCATAGTTTTTTTTTTTTAATTTGTCGATCAAAAAAAAATAAAAAATCATAGCATTCCATTCATCCTGTGCTGATTCTTATTTGAAACATCATGTTTCTGCCTCTGAATCTCTACGCTCAAAATTTCTTTCTTTCTTGTCATTTCTTGTCTGGCTATGCTGCAAATCAGTCGAGCAACAGACTTCTACCGTGAGCAGCCAGCTTCCTGGCTTTATTTAGAACCAGATAGTGACTTAATGGTATGATACAACATTTTACCTCGATGTTGTCTAAATATATGCCGCCCCATGAGAATCAATACAAAGGTGCATGCAATACAAAAGAAAACTGAAAGACTATTGTGAAAAGTCAAATTTCCATGCATGAGAGGTCCAACCAAGCTCTTTTGCAACATGTTTTTCCTTAAGAGGGTTTAGCCCCTTGAACAATTCCTCTATTTGGTCCAGATTAAAGGACAGCAGGTAGTGATAGATATAGCGCAAGCTCAAATCGAAGTAAGGGACAAGAACCGGAATTAAGAAGTAGTAATTAAACTTAGACGTTGTTTACTAGCTATTATTTGATGAGCAATAACATGCATATTCTTCATATCATACCAAAAGAGCTAAATTAGTTGTGAAAAGTGGGTAGCAAATAGACCAGGATATTCATGCAAATAAACATACCCTTCTAAATACGAACATAAGTACCAACATATAACCAGTGTCACATTAAGAACTCATAGGAACATCCCATTATCTTACATGCAAAAAGACAAACATTAGTTAAAGATCGTAAACACACATGCTATGATGAAATTCTGCTTCATGTTAGTCCTCTTTAATCATATTATTACCACAGATAATGACCTGGTTTGCCCAATGCATCAGTTACTTCACCGCCTGTCCTGCCGAATGAGAAGAAATCGTACCCACTACAATTAAGAAGAAAAAAAATGTTTTGCTTTTTAATTATCATTATAAATTAAGAGAAAAGATCGTTAACATGTTTACTATCTCCCAATTTCAGCACCCATATCAGACAACAACAAGTTTATAGCAATTATACTCTTCTACATTTCTACAAAAAACGAGCACTATCCAAGACGTATAGCACCAACATTTACCACTTTAAAAATCAACTTTCAAAGTTTAACAGGTGAAATTAAAATTGGTGGATTGTGAGGTTTGGTATCTTAGAATGCACTATTTTAGATGAGAATGAAAAACATTACAAGAGGAATATACTAACAAAATATTAACCAACAATTCATTAGAAAATTGTGTCAATGGATTCTCCCTCATGTTATACTCATAATAAATAATGATACAATAGCCAAGCAGTGAGTAAAACAATACCTCATCCCATACGGATTAGGAGGATAGTCCCAGACACGCTCCTTTTCCATAAACCTTGAAGAAAATAATTTATTCTCAGTTATAACAATACTAATAGTACTAGCAACTAGTCGACTAAACGCCCTAGAATCACCAGTAACAACTAAAAGAGGAGAAAAGACATCATAAGAAGAAACAAAATCATGGAAGGCGTGCCTGAAGACACCATAACAATAGTAATAAGTAGAACTACATATGAAACTTTACGTGGTGGCTAGGCAAACATAAAGACACCATAACAATAAACAGTTAGCAAGGAATCACATATTGTTTTGTGTATTTTGTGTTTATTATTTATGCATATTCGTCAGGGTTGTATCATGCGCACTGGAGGGGTCGCGGGGTGCGAATCATACGAAAATTGAGCCGGTCGGTTGCAGAAACAATCCACTTATTATGTAAGATGACGTTATTAAGTGGCCCACCATTTCTACAAGCAGAACACTCGAGGGTCGAGACTTTACTCGATTTTTTTTGAAGCATGAACTTTCCTCAATATTCAATTTGGATAAAGATGATCCTCAAAGGATAAGCATGTAATTTCCCACCCTTAATCACGTGTATTATGAAGTGGCATCACCAAAACTAAGTCGTGTAAACACAAAATAGTCTGTAACTTGGTATCGGTACCGACAAAAAATGAAACTAAGCGATAATAAAATGAAACTCTTATAAAGTGATATTACTAACCAAACTCACTATTATATATTAACTCACGATACTGATATAGTAAGGCTACGGTACGAATGGTGTATACACTACTAATTAATTAACACAAGCTACTGAACTAACTACTAATTTTGAAAGTGAAGGTTGAAAGCAAAGGAAACATTTCATTTCTGAAGTTTTGTTTCTTCCTACATCCAAAAAGTACAAGTTGCTCGGCTATTTATAGCAAATATGAAGGGCTAATACATGGACACGTGCTAGCAGTACTTAGAGCTCAGGCTATTGATACTTATCACAAGTTTAGGCGGTTTTATCTTAGCCGCAAAGTAATCCAGTAAAAACTGGAATGTTCACGATAGTCAAAAGGGGTGAGGAGGTGAGAATTCTCTCGAATGCACTGGAGTAATTTTGGGTGGAGATAAAACGGTGGGCCATCCTTTATCTCATGCTTACATAACACTCCCCCTTGGACCACCATTTATAAGATGTTGCCTCATTAAAACCTTGCCGGTAAAACCCAGTAGGAAAAAACTCGGACGAAGGAAAAATAGTACAACAAAAGTCTTAGAACGGTGTTGGACACGCGTATGCTGCCTCGTTAAAACCTTGACAAGGAAAACCCAGTGGGACAAAACCTTGGCGAAGGAAAAAGAGTACAACGCGTTATAGTCCAAAGCTCCCCCTGAACAAAACCTCCATTAATTTGTCTGCTTGTACATGTGGCGCACTCCGATTCCATATACCAACTTCCGAAAAACTTTAGTCGGCAGACACTTGGTGAATAGATCAACATAATTCTCACATGATTGTATCTTCTGGATATCAATCTCGTTATTTTTCTGGAGGTGGTGAGAATAAAATAATTTGGGTGAAATGTGCTTCCTTTTTGTGGTGATTTATTCACTTACTTACCATGTGGCCCCTCTAGAAAATTTGGTCTAGAATATCTATCTTGTTCTGTTGCCACATCTGCTAATTACTGCAAGATTGTTCTACAATAAGCTTGAGATTTGGTATGCCAAAGCAACACACTTAATTGCTACATTGACTTTAAGTTTACACTCAATATAATTTGTGATTAGCCCCTTTTCCCTATTCCAAGGCCTGGTGTAAGTGCGTTGAACCTCATTTGCCCTGCTTATGCCTGGCCAGTTGCAGTGCCATTTCTCCCACACGTTCTCTGTCTATTGTAATTAATATAGTTCGCAGATCTCTTGCACCATAAACATTTAACATAAGGGAAGGCCTTCTGCCTGATATCCATCCACATCTCTGATTCTTTGCTACGTGCAGCTTGTATCTCGGGCATATTGTGCATGTATTCCGTTGAATCTGAAATTTTGAATAATATTTGGTGGTGGTATTGTTCATGAAGATCTTTAAAGTGATTAGAGACATAAAGATTTCATGGGTTTGTAAAGACTAAAGAAAAAATATACAAAAAAAGTGGCTCTTGCTTACTAATCAATGACAATTAAAGCCCCCCGAAAAGCATCAACTGTAACTAAAGAATCATTTGTGGCTTTCCATTTTTCGGTCTCTAAACCAGGTTATTATGGTTTTGCTAGATAGATTATAATCAGAGTAGAGGATTCATTTTTTTTTTAATTATACATTTTAAAGTTTGGTTGTGGTTTTTGCTTAATGTCCAGTTAATAAAGATTCTAAAGCCTTATAGTTTGTTAAAAGAGGTGTCATAAAGCTGGAGCCCGTCAAAGTCCTTTACTGCTAGAGATAGGAATCTTCTGCTGAGTTATCCATGTTACCTTGAAAAGAAAAAGAAAGATAGTGGTCTTTAGAGAAATGGGTAAGAGAAAATTTGAGTAATGGGGTACTGAGAGCATCCACAGTGGGCGAGTATAACCAAATTTATGGGATGAGATCCTAACACAGTGGGACGGAGTAAAGATCAAATTTGGACCAAAGATCAAATTCCAGACCAAATATGGTCGCGACCAAATCCCAAATTCTAATATAGTCGGGCGTAAATTTAAAGTACGCTTGATGCTGGGCGTAAATTTAAAGTACGCTTGTTAACGGGCGGAGATTTAAATTACGCCCGATGAAATTTTAATTAAATAATAAAAAAAAAGGAATGAGTCCGCCTGTTAAAATTTGCAAAGGATGGGGCGGACTTTTAAAGTCCGCCTGATGGAATTTTAATGGGGCGGACTTTTAAAGTCCGCCTGACGAAATTTTAATCATGTACCGTTGCGTCACACCACGGACTAAACCCAAATTTTGGTATTTTTTTTGATCTTTGATCTTTGGTTTTGATCGCACCACTGCAGTTGCTCTGAGGAACCAGTTCCCAGTTCTAGAGAATAGCTTGAAGATTTTGTGGATCAAGAATCCCATTTTTTTTTCCAGATAATTGTCGCTGCAGGTAAAGGTGATTTTTCTTACACTCATCTTCCAGACAGGGACTTTAATAACTTAACCTTTCCACCGGGAATAAGGGAGTTTTGGTTTGATGCACTACTCTCCATACATCGTGTTTGCATCGCCTGATTTTTTTTCATTGTTGTGTTTGTATCTCTTTATGTTTAGACTTGAATTATTCTCTGTTCATGAAAGGAGATCGCACATCTCTGACCTCATTTAAAACACTGAATACAGCTCTCCTTGGTGTTAGTTTGATATTTAATTTTAAAGACATGCTTACTCTGCTGTAACTACGTGGTGATGTGTATGCTTGTACTCTTGAAAGAGGTACTGAATTGTGGTACTGTGATAAATTGCAGAGGCAGGGATCGTGGTTCGAGAGATGACTATTCTCCAAGACGTCCCATCTCAAGGTCACCCGGGAGGTCCATCTCAAGGTCACCAAGACGTCCTATCTCAAGGTCACCTGAACGGTCCGTCTCCAAGTCACCAAGGCGTCCCATCTCCAAGTCGCCAAGATGTTCCATCTCCAAGTCACCAAGACGTCCTATCTCAAGGTCACCTCCTCCACGGGATGAGAGGGACTATGGATCTGACCGAAGGTCACTTAGCCCTCCACCAGCCAAAGTTCGAAGTCGATCAAGATTTCATGAAGAGGACCACAGGCCAGATCAGAGGTCACCTAGCCCTGAGTCTAAGGTTCATAGTCCACCAAGGTCCTCGCGTGATGCGAGGGACTATGTATTGAATAGAAGGTCACCGAGTCCAGGAGTTAATGGTCCGAGTCCCTCTAAATCTCGTTCAACCAGCCGCAGGTACACCTCAATTTGTTATATTTCGTCATGGACTGCTGCTTTTCACCCAATAGAGCATATCCTTTTGATCTTTGTTGCCGAAATATTGATCTATTTTCAAGTTATGCAAAGCTGTACTTCTCTTGCTGCGAAAGGTTTGAAGTATTACTCATTCTCTTTCTTTCTTTTATTTCAGTCCATGATATAACATCGAGACACGAAGAATGGGCTGATCATAGCATGGATTTCGCTAGTGGACGAACTTGCTACTGGTGTTTCCTGGAAGCTAGCTTGTAATATTTTTTTTTCAGTTGCAAGAACAATAAGCACATTTAGGTTTTTATATTGATTTTCTTCCTGTGTGAGATTAAAATATGTAACTAGAATGCTTCCATGAAGGCTACTTCTATGGATGCTAAAATTTTCCATTTTCCTTTACTTGTGTTCTTCCATTGCTTTGCACATTCAAACGCTATTTAGTTAACTTGTGCATCTTGTAGTTAAATTGTCATGCGGAAACTGACCAGTGAGAGAGAGATATCTATAAGATTGGTCACATGACTATTGACTTTCATTGGTCGACTGGGATTGATCTTGCTTAAATTTTTGTTGCCTTTCAACTCATTACCAGATTTCTGACTATCATACTATTCACTTTTTTTTAAAATTCGAACATGCTTGCAGAGTGGATTGGCCATCGATGGGATGATGTTGATTTGGATGGCATAGACTGCTGCGAGGGACCTGTTTCTTAGACGGTTCAAACTTTTGAATTCCGGCAAGGTTTTTGTCCTGTTTGCGTTAGGAGACGGGCAACATATGCATACACATAATACACTCCATATCTTGCCTGCACCTGTTGTTCAAACAAATCTATGCCTCTTGAAAGCGTCCATCAACCTATTCCACTGAATGGGCTGAAAGATGAGCCGAACAGCCAAGGTAACATGATCATTCCTTTTCTTTGTCTAGAAAACTCTTTATTACTCATTTACTCGTACGAATGACAGGTCTTTCCAGCGCCAAAGGAAACTCGATGAAGATTATGATCGATGGAGTTATCACAAAATTTATGCATATTAGTTGCACCTCATATTTGCAAGTTGTGCAAGGTGGGGAGGCTTTCTAATACAGCTTAACCTAAGAAAAATGCACACTTTATGCAGATTTTCTTTTCCGGGAAGTTCACAATCCCAGCTTTATGCTCGAGCTGGAGATCATAAGAAAACTTTCACGCTAAAATCCCATGACTTTGTTCCTGTCCACAGCAAAGTATCTTCCTCCGAAGGGTTAAAAGACACAAGGATCCAGCAAGGCCAGGGCATAGTGGACTGTTTTTTAGTTCTTATAACTACTGCACACCACTTGTCTTCAAAATGAATACCTACATGGCTCCATGAGTAAAAAGGCTATCATACATGAATGAATCTTGTATTATGGCTCAACTTCATAGGTAATAATTCCAAGTTGAAATTCCTCAGGTAACAATTTGACCTTTATCTCTGTTGTGTATATCTTCGAATTTTCCTTTTTTTCTTTTTCTTTTTTTTTGTTGAAAATATCTTGGAAATGAATACACATGCGATACAAAAGAACACAAAAAAAGATGTGCCAAATCAGATCTGACTGGATAATATGTTTTTGCTTTAGACAATTTCTGTTGTTGCAGAAACAAAACTCGAGGAGGAAAAAGCAATGAGAGCCGATCTAGTTGAAACTTGAAAAGGAAATGTCTTGGGACTCTAATAGATATTCTCAGCACATCCCATTATCTGACATGCAGAAACACAGATATTAATTAAAGATCATCAACACACGTACTGCGATCGAATTCTGCTTCATCTTAATCCTTAAATTATAATCCGTCTTAGCACCATGGATTATGATCTCGTTGACTGAGCGCATAAGTTATTTTACCTCCAGTCTCGCCGTATAAGGAGAAATCATGACCACTGCAATTAAGAAGAAAACAAAATATTTTGCTTTTTAATTATCATTATAAATTAAGATTGGAGTTCGTTACACATTCACTCTCGCCCTATATACCCAATATTACACGATAACAAATTTACAGCTTTTATTTTGGTATTTTATTCTTATAGCGTTCTACATCTCTACAAAAAATGAGCACAATCCAAAACGTATAACACCAATATCTATCGCTTCAAAAATCAGCCATTCAAAGATTAACAGGTGAAGTTAAAACTGGTGGGTGGCGATGTTTGGTATCCTAGAATGCACTGTTTTTGATAATAATGTAAAATGTTACAGCAGGAATATACTATCAATTCATTATAAAATTAGCGTGGAAATTGTGAGGTAGTGTGAGAAAAAATTGTGTCAACGGGTTTTCCGTCAGATTAAATTCAGTAAAACAATACTTGATCACATACGGATTAGGAGGCCAATCACCTACACGCTCCTTTATCATAAACCTTGAAGCAAATAACTTATTCTTGTCGGTTCTAAATTACCCCGTAGTTAATAACAATAAAAAATTAGCTAGGCATGCAGCAGACCGAAATTACCCCGTAGTTTATTTCACTTCTATCCATTCTCCTGCAGTAAATCATGATAAAACTAATAAGAAACAAAATATAATAAATATCCAACAAGGCGTAAAACAGATGATAGAAGGAAAAAAGCAACATGATCATTCCTTTTCTTTGTCCTAAGCTAACTACGTTTCCCTAACGGAGCCTTTCCGGAACCTCCTAGAATTTAGCCGTCTTCTTTGACCTAAACTAGGAAACCCACGTTTCCTTACAATTCTCCACCTCGGATCATGCATTCATGCATGAGACGATCAACTTGTTATCCCTCCATCTTCTGAACATCGATTGCAGCATCGTTGGTTGCCTACATATCCTCAATAGGAATCAAACCGAAATGTAGTTCACCCAATTGGTCCGTAGAAATTCTACCAGAAGAGAGCAACTTGAACGTAACCAACTCAGACTTAACAATCCAACCTACTGGTGATTTTACAAATCTCCACCACTGTGAAAAATCTGACCCAGAAACTATCATCATATGATCATCCGTTATGCAACATCTTGTGAAAGTACACCTTACTCCTTTATGTTCACAACTCCACATTGATTGACATCATTATAGGTGTATTGCATGCCAACTCAATCAGACCATATACGATTGTTGTTCATATGCTTCCATAAGATTTAGTTAGAGTCATTGTGCGCCCTTGAGCCTTTTCCACCTTAGAACTACGAACACAACTCCATCTTGACTGGACTTGCTCCATCTGAGTTAATGTTTCGCTATTATGAGCCACTAACTCCAAGTTGCGCACCATACCCATAGGTAGGACATCCATAACTACTCGATCACCAAATGAAGCTACCATTGTAGCCTCCATGCATCTGCCTAAGCATTACCTTAGCATAACCACAATGTTCATTTTTGTCTCTAAACTCCAGTCGAGTCAATTGATTATTTGAACAACTGATCACATACTTGCTATTTTTCATGAGCATGTCCTCCAAAGCGAGTTAACGAGAAACCTTGCGTTAGTTTGTCATAAACCAACCTTCATGTTAGCTTCCAAGAAAATAACCATCTTGTATGTACCAAAGCATATTGAGCATGACTCTAACCGCGCACCAAATACAACCAATCCACGGATCATTGCCACTGCGTGCCAATCTCGAGATCATCTCTTATGAATCTTGCTTTACGAGCCTATCTCCGATTGGATCATGATTCTACGACCATCCCCAATTGAGTTTTACTCCTCCAAAAAGCTCATCATATTTTTGACCAATGCATACATACCAAAAACACGTGTCCAACTTCACAGAGACTTTGACAGCTGACACACTAAACTTCTCACCGTTTCAGCAACCTCAGCGGGCTTTGACAACAATGTCCCTTTTATAGGCATACTTGTCAAGATAGTCTTTTATCAATTTCTTAAGCAAGCATGTAGTTTCAACTTCGCGATAATAAAACCACAACACACTTCGGACTCGGATAACACTGTGACTAATGTAGAAGAATTCATTGTTACCGTTGTAACAATACATAAAGTCACACATTCTGCCTTGTGCATATCCCTTTACCAATCTTGCTCCAAAACGTACACTGGTGTGAAGGGAAAAGTAACCTACAAACTAGCCTGCAAGTATACAGGAAAGTTGAAGCAAGAAAGAGTAAATAGGGGTTTGTCCACAGGGACTTGGAGGATTTGCTAAAGTTCTCTTTGGGGAGTTTCTAAGGTTTTCTGAGTTCAAGGGAGGGTACTAAGGCTTTTGATTCCACTACCTGACCCTAGGCTAAGGAAATTGTGATGCAATGTATGTCTTGTTTTTTTCATGAAAGATTACAAAGAAGGATAGAGTAACTAACCTAGCTAAATGACCCCTAGCATCAGCTGTCTTTCAACAGCACAACTGATCACAAGTATTTAGCTCAACTAGCTAACTGAACTTAAGGCAATCTCTCTAATGGACTAAATTCTTACAACTGACCTAGCTACACTCCTAGCATCAGCTGTCTTCTAACAGCACAGCTGATCACAAGTGAAGTAACTCAAATGGCATTTCATTAATCCTAAGGCAGTTAAAGCATTTTCAAGACAATACATATACATTTACTATCCTAGCATATGATCAAGAGCTTCCTCTAAGCCTTAGCAAAAGAATTAGAACATGAACATGCTTATAATCATAATGTCAACACATACACACATGCTCCACATGATAACAGCACACTTCACAGTTAATTTTTATGCATAACACACATTCCACATGAACTGATCACAAGTAACTGATATTTGAAATAAAATGAAAACTAAAACATTTGTTCACTGGCTAGCCCAGAGATGTCTACAGTGTTCCCTACAATACATATTTATACCCCCAAATCCCTAAATTATACAATTAGGGTTTTTTGAAAAATCCCCAAATCCCAACAGTGAAATTAACTCACCTAATCTTCAAATTGATGTCGACCCATCCTTCCTCTGACTCTCCTGCTCCATTCCCACGCGCCAATTGCTACTCTAGACTCGCCTAATCGATTGATTTTTCTTCTAGGGTTTCAGAGAAAGGGTGAGAAGAAAAATCAATCAAATAGGGGGCTAGAAAGAGGGGGGTGATGATAGTACAGAGTGGTATGGTGGTGGTTTGGTGGCTGTTGCAGGAGGGTTGATGATGGTGGAGGTGAAGAAGGTGGTGGTACGGTTGCAGGGAGAGGCGACAGGGGAGAAGGGTCTGCCGCAGGGTAAGGTGGAGAAGAAAGGGGCTCGATGGTTTGGGAGAAGGGGGGTGTTTGGTTAGGTGGTAGGGTTCGGTCGCTAGGGTGTTAGGCGAATCCATCGAGTCTTGATGTTCTGTGACTCTGAGCCGCGAGATGCGAAGATGGTAGGTAGATCGGATGGTGATGCGGAGGCAAGCGAGGAGCGACCGTCAGATTTTTTGATACAACGAAGTTAACGGCTCTAGATGGGGTTAGGTGTTGTAGTGTAAGGCGGAGATATCAAACGTTGATGAACAGCAAGGGAGCGACCGTTGGATTCAACTACCATCTAATCTGAAGGCTTGGAATTTCAGCGCTGTGGTGCTTGGCAGAGACTTCAGATTTTGATGCTCTATGAAGGAGCGACCGTCAGATGCTTCTGAGAACTGATCTGATGGCTGAGAACGGAGGCGCTTTTGTGTGTAGAAAATGAGGTTGTGCGCACCATTCTTCGCGGCTTCCTTGCGTAATTTCTCCCGGCTTTTCACTGCTTTTCTGCTCTTTTTGCTCCGCGACTCATCCGAACTTTATTTATTACCTAAAAATGCAAAATTAATTAATAAAAATATTTATTCTTGAAAACAATGAAAATACAGAATATGGGATAAAATGTAGAATTAATGCACAAAAGATGAGTTAAAATGCCAACAAAAAGGGATAAATATATACAATATTTGGCACTCATCAAATACCCCCAAACCTGAATTTTACTTGTCCTCAAGTAAAACAAAACTAAGGAAATCCTAACTATACCACTGTCGCTGGTCTCTCGAATGCATTTAGCGTATGCACTAAGCCTTTTAAACCACTAAGTGTCCCTAGTGGACGAGTTGAAGTCTCGTGAAGGTTTGCTTAGAACGTACCTACAAAGTTCTAGGTCAAAATATAAGCTCATATTCCATCAAATATGACATGTGCAAAACAGTTTAAGCTCACAGCAAAATGGAGATGTCAATCTAGCTATCGAAGGCACAATCCTAGCACTGATAACAAATAAAGACATGTGATAAGAGTGTAAAGTGTATCTACACATGTGTAAAGAAAGATCTGAAGTCATGACTACTAATCACCAAGAGATAGTTTCTCAGGCTAAGAACTGAGGTCGAAATCTAGCTAGCTGTCCGGACTTTACGAGAATTGTGAATGAGTTGGAGGTATTTCACAATTTCTCGCGTTGTACATCAATGGCATACACCCTCCTTGCTTATTACAACGAAACAACAAAAGATGACTATTTACATGACTCTTATTTACATTGACTATTCTCTTTTTATTTTTGGAACAAGAGATGATGGAATTGATAAATACTTGATTTTTTTGTATTTTTCTGATATTTTTTTCTGAATATATACATCGTTTTTTTTTTTTTTTTTTTTTTTTTTTTTTTTTTTTTTTTTTTTTTTTTTTTTTTTTTTTTTTTTTTTTTTTTTTTTTTTTTTTTTTTTTTTTTTTTTTTTTTTTTTTTTTTTTTTTTTTTTTTTTTTGGAAGAAGGAAACACTTTTGATATAATTACAAAAGGAAACAAAAGATTACATGACACTTTGCAAGAGGTAGCCCTTTTTGATGCACCCAGTTAAATTCGATGGTTGTCTTTCTTAATGTAACCTCCACCTTCTATCCCAACCAACCAAAGAACAAGCTAGTCCAGTTTCGTTCAGTATTCTAAAGTGATTGGCAATCGTAACTTCCTATCAAACACCTTGAAGATCGAGGCCATACATGTATTGGTAGATCGTGCGCGTGCAAATTTCTTATCACTATGTGAATTGTGCTAGAATCAGGGTGCCTAAATATCTAGACTAAGACTCCTAATAAAAATACATATTTGCACAAGAGTCAACATTTCAAGGTAAATGAGCTCCATTTTTATGATTTTTTTTTAATTTTTTAATTTTTTTGAATTTTGATTTTTCAATTTTTTTTTTTTTTGGAATTTTTCAATTTTTTCAAAAAGAAGAAGGAGTTCGTTTTTAATTATAGCATATTATCGTGGCATCTACTCTATACCCCCAAACCTAAACTAAACATTGTCCTCAATGTTTCAAAATATGGAAAGAATTAAAATGCATCTTATGGAAAGGGACATGCTGAGTAGAGTAAAAGGAGAGAGAATACCCGATTTCGGCGAAAGCAGAATTAAAACTCCGTTATTCAAGGCAAAAATCCAACATATTTCAGCCGAGATCATATTGGATTAGCAAAATATATACAAAACGAACAAAAGGGTTTTTAAAATTTTATCTACTGGATTATATACAAAAAATTCACCATACACTAACAATCTAAAGAGTTGAGGATCAACCCAAAAGACAAAGTGTAGCGGTTTCAACAACTTCACACATGAAAGAAAAGCACGTGAAGCTGTGAAACCAAATGAGCTACCCCCAAACCTGGATTTTACAGAAGATACAATTTTGAAAACAAAATCGCGCAGTTTTGGGGGTTCATCATGCACAAGATCTAACTCAAAGTGAACTGTGCTATGGACGGGCAAACATGCAATTTCCAACTGTGGTTCCTCAGATGTATTATACTTAGAAGCAAAATAGTCCAAGAGGACTTGGGAAGCACACAGTTCCAAACCTAGGTTGGGGACTCTCAGAAAAGTCGGTTTGTCAATATGGGTACAAACCAAATCTAGGTTGGGTGGAAGGCCATCAGATTGTGACTTATGTAGGACGATAGGCACATCATTATTAATCAAATCAAAATCTCCTAAATCATCTACACATGTCACATCATGCTCACAATCATCAATCAAATTAGCAAGTTCACACTCAGAATCATCAGAATCATCAACAGTAAAATTGACATTGGAATTAACCCAATTAGGGGGTATCTCGGCTAACCAAGAACACCTCAACAGTAATACCCAGCCCTCAATTTATACAAAAAAGGAATGACGAACCCTAATTCCCAAAACCGAGAAAACTAGGGTTAGGGTTTACCTAAAATTCTTCACCCACGTCGACGACCCATGCTCTCTTCTTGTTCCTCCTGCTCTTCCCATGCTTCTATTGCTTCTTCTTCCATCTCTGTCATGCCTATAACTCTATTTCCCTAATTTCAAAACCCTAAATTTGAGAGGGTTTGTGAAACTAGCGAAATAGGCTAATAGGATGGATGGGTTTCGATGTCTTTGATGTAGGGTGGCTATGGTGTTTGGTGATGAAGCGGCAGTGGCAGAGGTGGTGTTCTGGTGGTGGCAGGACATGGTGGAGGTGATGGAGTTGCAGAGCAGCTCTCTGCAACAGGGTATGGAGGAGAAGAGGTCGAGTGATTTTGGGTTAGGGGGCGTTTGGCTAGGGGTATAGGGTGTTCGATACTTAGGTGTTAGGCGGGTTCAGAGAGGTTCGATGATCTGCGACAAGGAGCGATGGATGGGAAGATGGTAGGTAGATCGGACGGCTAAGAGAGAAGCAGTTTGTAGCGACCGTTGGATGTGGAACACAACGAAGTCAACGGTGCTAGATTAGGTTAGGTGCTGTAGTGTTGGGCGGAATCATCGGGATTTGATGCACAGTGATGAGGTGACCGCTGGATTCAACTACCATCTAATCTGAAGGCTTGGAATTTCAGCGCTGTGGTGCTTGGCAGAGACTTCCGATTTTGATGCTCTATGAAGGAGCGACCGTCGGATGTTTCTGAGAACTGATCTGATGGCTGAGAACGGAGGCGCTTTTGTGTGTAGAAAATGAGGTTGTGCGCACCATTCTTCGCGGCTTCCTTGCGTAATTTCTCCCGGCTTTTCACTACTTTTCTGCTCTTTTCGCTCCGCGACTCATCCAAGCTTTATTTATTACCTAAAAATGCAAAATTAATTAATAAAAATATTTATTCTTGAAAACAATGAAAATACAGAATATGGGATAAAATGTAGAATTAATGCATAAAAGATGAGTTAAAATGCCAACAAAAAGGGATAAAAATATACAATATTTGGCACTCATCAAATACCCCCAAACCTGAATTTTACTTGTCCTCAAGTAAAACAAAACTAGGGAAATCCTAACTATACCACTGTCGCTGGTCTCTCGAATGCATTTAGCGTATGCACTAAGCCTTTTAAACCACTAAGTGTCCCTAGTGGACGAGTGAAGTCTCGTGAAGGTTTACCAGAGGTGTGCCTACAAAACCTAAGGACAAAATATAAGCTCAGATTCCATCAAACGTGACATGTGCAAAACAGTTTAAGCTCACAGCAAAATGGAGATGTCAATCTAGCTATCGAAGGCACAATCCTAGCACTGATAACAAATAAGGACATGTGATAAGAGTGTAAAGTGTATCTACACATGTGTAAAGAAAGATCTGAAGTTATGACTACTAATCACCAAGAGATAGTTTCTCAGGCTAAGAACTGAGGTCGAAATCTAGCTAGCTGTCCGGACTTTACGAGAATTGTGAATGAGTTGGAGGTATTTCACAATTTCTCGCGTTGTACATCAATGGCATACACCCTCCTTGCTTATTACAACGAAACAACAAAAGATGACTATTTACATGACTCTTATTTACATTGACTATTCTCTTTTTATTTTTGGAACAAGAGATGATGGAATTGATAAATACTTGATTTTTTTTGGTATTTTTCTGATATTTTTTTCTGAATATATACATCGATTTTTTTTTTTTTTTTTGATCAGATACACTATTGAAACATGTACAAAAGGAAACAAAAATTACATGACACTTTGCAAGAGGTAGCCCTTTTTGATGCACCCAGTTAAATTCGATGGTTGTCTTTCTTAATGTAACCTCCACCTTCTATCCCAACCAACCAAAGAACAAGCTAGTCCAGTTTCGTTCAGTATTCTAAAGTGATTGGCAATCGTAACTTCCTATCAAACACCTTGAAGATCGAGGCCATACATGTATTGGTAGATCGTGCGCGTGCAAATTTCTTATCACTATGTGAATTGTGCTAGAATCAGGGTGCCTAAATATCTAGACTAAGACTCCTAATAAAAATACATATTTGCACAAGAGTCAAGATTTCAAGGTAAATGAGCTCCATTTTTATGATTTTTTCATTTTTTAATTTTTTTTGAATTTTTCAATTTTTTTTTTTTCAAAAAGATGGAGTTTTGTTTTTAATTATAGCAAATTATCATGGCATCTACTCTATACTCCCAAACCTAAACTAAACATTGTCCTCAATGTTTCAAAACATGGAAAGAATTATAAAACAATATATGAAGAGGAACATGCTGAGTGGAGTAAAAGGAGAGAGAATACCCGATTGTACGGTGGTAGCTCGATTAAAACTCCGTTATTTCAAGGCACAAATCCATCATATTAGCAGTCACAATGGATGAGCACAAAATATACACAAAAGGAAATTCAACTAACACATTATCTACAAGAAAATTTTGGTTTTTAATGGGATTGGACTTTTTGGGAAAAAAAAAATTTGGTTTTGCCGGGATACATTTGGTTTTGATGGGAAAACGAAAATTTTTGGTTTTTAGGGAAACATTTGGAAAACTGTTTGGTTATTTAGGGAAAGAGTGGACCAGTTTAGTCCACATAGACTGGGTCCTCCAGGTTGGTTGTTTCAATGTCGGGTGGAAATGGCTCAAGGAATGGCTTTAATCTCTGCCCGTTGACTTTGAAAACGTTCTTGTTGGAGACATCCTCCAACTCTACAGCTCCATGAGGAAAAACTGTGCGTACTAGGTACGGACCCTTCCATCTGGAACGCAGTTTTCCTGGAAAAAGATGTAATCGGGAGTCATACAGCAAGACTTTCTGACCAGGAGTGGAGGATTTGCGTAGAATACGCTTGTCGTGAAATATCTTCATCTTTTGCTTGTACAGCTTGGCACTGTCATAAGCCTCATTTCTCAATTCATCCAACTCGTTGAGTTGAAGTTTCCGTTGAATTCCAGCTTCGTCCAGAGAGAAGTTCAGCTCTTTGATTGCCCAGTAGGCACGATGTTCTAATTCCACAGGTAGATGGCACGGCTTTCCATACACTAGTCGATAGGGGGACATGCCAATTGGTGTCTTATAAGCTGTTCTATAGGCCCACAAAGCATCATTCAATCTCAATGACCAATCTTTCCTGGACGAGTTGACCGTCTTCTCCAGAATGTGCTTAATTTCCCTATTAGACACTTCCACCTGTCCACTAGTCTGAGGGTGGTACGGAGTAGCAACCTTGTGAGTTATGCCATACTTGCGTACTAAAGACTCAAAGTACTTGTTACGAAAATGTGAACCGCCGTCACTGATGATAGCTCTAGGGGTACCAAAACGTGAAAATATGTTCTCCTTTAGAAATGAAAGTACCACCTTGTGGTCATTTGTTCTGGTTGCTATGGCTTCTACCCACTTAGAAACGTAATCAACTGCAACTAGGATGTACAACTTGCTGTCAGACATAGGAAATGGACCCATGAAGTCTATCCCCCAAACATCAAAAATCTCCACAATCAAAATGGGGTTCAATGGCATCATGTTTCTCCTCGAAATGCTTCCTAGCTTTTGACAGCGTTCACAAGCAACACAATAATCATGGCAATCCTTGAACAATGATGGCCAATAGAATCCACACTGCAAGATCTTTGCAGCGGTTTTCTTGGCACTGAAATGGCCTCCACATGCTTGGTCATGACAGAAAGATATCACATCTTTCTGTTCCATGTCGGGTACACATCTCCTAATGATTTGGTCTCGGCAGTACTTAAACAAATATGGGTCGTCCCAAAGGAAATGTTTAACTTCAGCCAAGAACTTGGAGCGGTCTTGTCTTGACCAATGTGAGGGCATTCTACCTGTAGCAAGGTAGTTAACAATGTCGGCAAACCAAGGAAGGTTTGTCACAGACATCAGTTGTTCATCAGGGAATGATTCTCTAATCAGCTCAGATTCATTAATAGACTCACTAGTTAATCGGGACAAGTGATCATCAACCACATTCTCACAACCTTTCTTATCACGGATTTCGATGTCGAATTCCTGTAATAAGAGTATCCATCGAATAAGGCGAGCTTTAGCATCCTTCTTAGAAAGGAGATACTTCAAAGCCGCATGGTCAGTGTATATGATGATCTTAGATCCTATCAAATAAGATCTAAACTTGTCTAATGCAAATACCACGGCAAGTAACTCCTTCTCGGTAGTCGAATAGTTGAGTTGAGCATCGTTAAGAGTTTAACTAGCATAGTATATCACATATGGTAGTCTATCAACACGCTGTCCTAAAACAGCGCCAACGGCGTAATCAGAGGCATCACACATGAGTTCGAACGGTAATTCCCAGTCGGGTGGTTGGACAATAGGAGCTGAGGTGAGGAGAGTCTTGAGTTCTTCCCACGCCTTCACACACGCAGCATCAAAGTTAAAGACAACATCTTTGGCAAGTAGGTTACACAAAGGGCGAGAGATTTGGCTAAAGTTTTTGATGAATCTCCGGTAGAATCCGGCGTGACCTAAAAATGATCGAATCCCCTTCACAGAGTGGGGTTGGGGTAAATGTTGAATGAGATCGACTTTAGCTTTATCTACTTCAATTCCTTTTTCCGATACGATGTGTCCT
Source organism: Papaver somniferum (assembly GCF_003573695.1). Classification (NCBI taxonomy): domain Eukaryota; kingdom Viridiplantae; phylum Streptophyta; class Magnoliopsida; order Ranunculales; family Papaveraceae; genus Papaver; species Papaver somniferum. Next base: position 141,596 of record NW_020646304.1, on the reverse strand, counting down.
AGAACTATGCCGGATTTCACCATGAAGTGGCATTTTTCCCAGTTTAAAATCAGATTCTTTTGCTTACATCTTGATAGCACAAGGACTAGATGGTCCAAACATTCGTCAAAAGAAGAGCCAAACACAGAGAAATCATCCATAAAGATCTCGAGAAAACTATCTATCATGTCTGAAAAAATGCTCATCATGCAACGCTGGAAAGTAGCAGGTGCATTACACAGCCCGAAGGGCATACGTCTAAAAGCAAATGTCCCAAATGGACACGTGAATGTAGTTTTTTCCTGATCTTCCGGTGCAATGTGAATTTGGTTATAACCGGAAAAGCCATCTAGAAAACAGTAGTGACTGTGTCCAGACACACGTTCTAGCATTTGGTCTATGAAGGGAAGGGGGAAGTGATCTTTTCTTGTTACTGTGTTCAACTTCCGGTAGTCGATACATACTCGCCATCCTGTGGTTGTACGTGAAGGGACTAACTCATTCTTTTCGTTCCAAACTACAGTAATGCCTGACTTCTTAGGCACAACTTGAATGGGACTAACCCATTTACTATCTGAAATCGGATATATGATACCCGCATCAAGTAACTTCAAGATCTCACTCTTAACAACGTCTCTCATGTTGGGATTAAGTCTCCTTTGCATTTCCCTAGACGGTTTGGCATTCTCTTCCAGATTAATGTGATGCATGCAAATGGTGGGGCTTATCCCTTTGAGATCTGAGATGGTCCATCCTAAGGCTTCTTTCTGCTCCTCAAGTACTCCTAAAATCTTGTTTTCCTGTTCTATGTTTAATCGTGAAGAAATGATAACAGGTAACGTATCAGAAGGACCTAGAAATGCATACTTCAAAGTATCAGGTAATGGTTTCAATTCCTGTTTGGCCTTAGGAGACTCATCCGAAGATATAACAGACTTCTCAGAAAGTGGGAGTTGTTCCACTGTAGTCTGCCATTTAGTGATGTCCATTTGAGGTACAGATTCGAGCAAAGATTGGACTTCACTAATGTATTCATCATCATACAACTCCAAGTTAACATCTTCCAAACATGCTTGCCAGGGATCTTTTGACATAATGCCAGTCAATGAATCTTGTATCAAACTCTCAATCATATTGACTTCATGTACATCCTCATCATCAAGATTCACATGCTGTTGACTAACATTAAACACATTCAGCTCGACAGTCATGTTCCCAAAAGACAGCTTCAACACTCCATTACGACAATTGATGATCGCATTAGATGTCGCCAAGAAAGGACGTCCTAAAATGACAGGAATGTGACTATCCGGGTTTTGTACAGGTTGAGTGTCTAAGACAATAAAGTCTACAGGAAAGTAGAACTTATCAACCTTAATTAAGACATCCTCAACTACACCTCGAGGGACTTTGACGGATCGGTCCGCCAATTGGAGAGTTATGGGTGTTGGCTTCAATTCTCCAAGACCTAACTGCGCATAAACAGAATATGGCAGGAGGTTCACACTTGCACCCAGATCTAATAAAGCTTTACTGACCATGTGGTTTCCTATAGTGCAAGAAATTGTTGGACAACCTGGGTCCCTAAACTTAGGTGGAGTTTTGTTCAGAATGATGGAACTCACCTGTTCAGCTAAGAAAGCACGTTTGTGCACATTAATCTTGCGCTTTTGAGTGCACAAGTCTTTGAGGAATTTGGCATATGCAGGGATTTGCTTAATTGCCTCAAGAAAAGGAATGTTGATGTTGACTCTTTTGAACAGTTCTAACATCTCATTGTAGTGGGTGTTTATCTGTTGGCGAACTAACCTCTGAGGATATGGAGCAACATCAACATTAGGAGTTAGAGGGGTATTCACAACATTGGGATTGTCGGCTTTGCTAATGTACTCAGGTTCCTTTTCTAAGTTGGAGGTGTTCTTTGGTGGTGTAGGCAATGATATGCTTGGCTCAGACTCATTTGATTGTGGTATGCCTACATTGTTCTCAACAATCTTACCACTTCGGAGAGTGGTGATGGAATGGGCTTGATCGGGTGAGGTTTCGTTGCAAGATGATGTTCCTGCTTGAAATATCCTCTTTGGATTTTGTTGGGGCTGGCTAGGAAGTTTACCCTTTTCTCTTGTATTCAGTGCATCGCAAATTTGACCCATCTGTAGTTCTAGAGCGGAGACTCGTTGATCAGTTGCTTTCTCATTCTTCATCAGATGCTGGGTCAATTGATTGATACTCTCTTCAATGCTAGACAATTTCTTGTCAGCAGTGTATTGAGGGTACGACTGCTGTTGAGGATTTTTAGGGTATTGATAGCCTTGATTGTTTTGATAGCTTTGAGTGGGTTGAGATGGTCCTCCTTGGATGGGTCCTTTAGACCATGAAAAATTGGGGTGGTTCCTCCATCCTGGGTTGTAGGTCTGAGAATAAGGGTTATGCTCTTGTTTTTGAAACATAGCATGTGCCTGTTCTAGCCTAGATTCTTGGAATGCATGCATTTCCGGACAATCACTGACCTGATGGTCAGAACCGTTACATATATCACAGAGAGCCATTTCGACATGTTCACAGAAAGCAGTGGTAGAAGGTTTTACGTTTTTCTGAAGTTCTAATGCTTCTATTCTTCTTGCTAGTGCTGCCATTTTTGCATTTTCTTCAAATTTAGACTCAATTCTATGGACCTTATCTACAGGTGTAGTTTTTCTAGGTTCACGAATGGACTCCCATTGTTGAGTTTTTTCAGCAACTTCAATTAGGAAATCCCAAGAGTCATCAGCACTTTTATCTGTGAAGAGTCCATTGCACATGGACTCTACAATTGTTCGGGTGGAGACATCTAAACCTTCATACAAAATTTGCACAAGCCTCCATTTCTCAAAACCATGATGGGGACACTTAAGCAACAATTCATTGAATCTCTCAAGATACCTAGCTAAGGTTTCACCTTCTAATTGTACAAAGTTGTTCAGATTTTGACGAATTGTCGCAGTCTTGTGATTAGGGAAGAACTTTTTGAAAAACTCTTTTGTGAGGTTGTCCCATGTCCTAATTGACTGTGGATGTAAGGCATACAGCCATGACTTGGCCTTTTCCTTCAAAGAAAAAGGGAATAGTCTCAATTTTAGGGTTTCGTCAGACATCTGAGTGAAACGTATAGTTCCACAAATCTCCTCAAATTCTCTCACGTGATGGTAAGGGTTTTCATTTTCAATTCCTCTAAACACGGGAAGCATTTGTATTGTGCTCGATTTTAGCTCATAATGACCAGTAGCTTCTGGTAAAACAATGCACGAGGGTTGGCTTGTCCTTGTGGGGTACATGTAATCCTTGAGGCTACGGGGTTCTTCCATTATCTCGGGTTGGTCCGGTGTGTTTTCCTCAGAGGATGTGGGTATGTCAATTGGGTCTATTGGATTGACTCTAATTAGTCGGTTTGATTGGTCTCTAAAGGTCACAACCATATCCTAACAAGATCATTGATCGATGAACTAACATCTAACAAGCCCACAGTCAATGAAAAACACGACCTAAAATTTGGTTTTGGTTGGGTTTTGGTTTCACAATGGGTTTAGAGAAATTTTGGATTAATTGGGACAAAAAGC
>NW_020646304.1:94293-137973 GCF_003573695.1 Papaver somniferum | reverse complement strand
TTGTAAGGTTATAAACCTATAGTCCAAAATAAAATGCAAGCCCACAAAAGAAAAGAAAAATAACAAACAAATAATTACAAGCATATAAAAGAAAAAGAAAAAGAAAAAATAAAAATTATTACAAGCCCAAATAGAAAATAAAGAAAAAGAAAAATAAAATTATTACAAGCCCAAATATAAACACTTTAAATACAAGCCCAGATAAATTTAATGAGGCCCAGTTGGGTTAGCTCATGGGTTAGGCTTACCTGATTTTTGGAGGGAGCCCAAATTTGGGCTTTTTATCCCTTTTTAGTTGCACAGGCCCAGTTGGGCTTTAGGATCGTCCTAAGCAGCTCAGTTGGTTCAAGCCCAGCAGCAAAGGTGGAGCAGAGCCCAGCAGAATCTGCAGCGAAGCCCAGGAGCAGTAAGTACTAAGCCCAGCTTAGTTGGTTCAGAGCCCAGCAGCAGAGAGTTGGCACAAGCCCAGCAGCAGAAAAAGCAGGCTTTGGCTTTGGCTTTGGCAGCAGCAGCAACAGCAGCAGCTGCACAGCAACAGCACCAGCAGCAGCACTTGCAGCAACAGAGCAGCAGCACCACAGCAACAGCAGCAACACTTGCACACCAACAGCAGCAGCACTTGCACTTGCAGCAGTGCAAGGTAGTGCACACCAACAGCAGAAAACAAGCAGCAGCAAACAAGCACTTGCACACCAACAGCAGCAAACAAGCACTTGCAGCAGTGCAAGGTAGTGCACACCAACACAGAGGGCAACACAGAGGGCAACAGCAACAGCAGCTGAAGTGGCAGAGGCAACAACAGCAGAGGCAGCAGTGTAGCAGAAACAGACAGAAAACAGGAAACAAGCAGAAAACAAGCAAACCGCTACCGAGTCCCCGGCAGCGGCGCCAAAAACTTGGTGTGAAGGGAAAAGTAACCTACAAACTAGCCTGCAAGTATACAGGAAAGTTGAAGCAAGAAAGAGTAAATAGGGGTTTGTCCACAGGGACTTGGAGGATTTGCTAAAGTTCTCTTTGGGGAGTTTCTAAGGTTTTCTGAGTTCAAGGGAGGGTACTAAGGCTTTTGATTCCACTACCTGACCCTAGGCTAAGGAAATTGTGATGCAATGTATGTCTTGTTTTTTTCATGAAAGATTACAAAGAAGGATAGAGTAACTAACCTAGCTAAATGACCCCTAGCATCAGCTGTCTTTCAACAGCACAACTGATCACAAGTATTTAGCTCAACTAGCTAACTGAACTTAAGGCAATCTCTCTAATGGACTAAATTCTTACAACTGACCTAGCTACACTCCTAGCATCAGCTGTCTTCTAACAGCACAGCTGATCACAAGTGAAGTAACTCAAATGGCATTTCATTAATCCTAAGGCAGTTAAAGCATTTTCAAGACAATACATATACATTTACTATCCTAGCATATGATCAAGAGCTTCCTCTAAGCCTTAGCAAAAGAATTAGAACATGAACATGCTTATAATCATAATGTCAACACATACACACATGCTCCACATGATAACAGCACACTTCACAGTTAATTTTTATGCATAACACACATTCCACATGAACTGATCACAAGTAACTGATATTTGAAATAAAATGAAAACTAAAACATTTGTTCACTGGCTAGCCCAGAGATGTCTATAGTGTTCCCTACAATACATATTTATACCCCCAAATCCCTAAATTATACAATTAGGGTTTTTTGAAAAATCCCCAAATCCCAACAGTGAAATTAACTCACCTAATCTTCAAATTGATGTCGACCCATCCTTCCTCTGACTCTCCTGCTCCATTCCCACGCGCCAATTGCTACTCTAGACTCGCCTAATGGATTGATTTTTCTTCTAGGGGTTCAGAGAAAGGGTGAGAAGAAAAATCAATCAAATAGGGGGCTAGAAAGAGGGGGGTGATGATAATACAGAGTGGTATGGTGGTGGTTTGGTGGCTGTTGCAGGAGGGTTGATGATGGTGGAGGTGAAGAAGGTGGTGGTACGGTTGCAGGGAGAGGCGACAGGGGAGAAGGGTATGCCGCAGGGTAAGGTGGAGAAGAAAGGGGCTCGATGGTTTGGGAGAAGGGGGGTGTTTGGTTAGGTGGTAGGGTTCGGTCGCTAGGGTGTTAGGCGAATCCATCGAGTCTTGATGTTCTGTGACTCTGAGCCGCGAGATGCGAAGATGGTAGGTAGATCGGATGGTGATGCGGAGGCAAGCGAGGAGCGACCGTCAGATTTTTTGATACAACGAAGTTAACGGCTCTAGATGGGGTTAGGTGTTGTAGTGTAAGGCGGAGATATCAAACGTTGATGAACAGCAAGGGAGCGACCGTTGGATTCAACTACCATCTAATCTGAAGGCTTGGAATTTCAGCGCTGTGGTGCTTGGCAGAGACTTCAGATTTTGATGCTCTATGAAGGAGCGACCGTCAGATGCTTCTGAGAACTGATCTGATGGCTGAGAACGGAGGCGCTTTTGTGTGTAGAAAATGAGGTTGTGCGCACCATTCTTCGCGGCTTCCTTGCGTAATTTCTCCCGGCTTTTCACTGCTTTTCTGCTCTTTTTGCTCCGCGACTCATCCGAACTTTATTTATTACCTAAAAATGCAAAATTAATTAATAAAAATATTTATTCTTGAAAACAATGAAAATACAGAATATGGGATAAAATGTAGAATTAATGCACAAAAGATGAGTTAAAATGCCAACAAAAAGGGATAAATATATACAATATTTGGCACTCATCATACACCAACGTTTGAAATATGATAATCCGTCCTTCACACAAAGACCCAATCACACACAGCCATAATCTGAAACCTTCAGCAAGCAATTCAAGACGCTGTTGTGTTTATCTTCTCAAACAATGTAGAGAAAATAACTTGACGGAAACTATATCGTTGCTGAACGAAATTTCTCAATAGAAATTTCCACCTTTATCTCTACAGGCTCTGTCACTATTGAAATCAATTTCAATAACTGTATCAGATGAGCAAACCACCAAATATTACCATTGTTATAATGTAGCTCTCTCCAACAGAAAGTCTCACACTGATCATTAAGAAATCAAATAGCCAACGGATAATAAAGGTTGACGGAAAAACACGCCGAAATTGTAGCCCTCTCAAATTCATGCATCGTGTTTTCTCCTAAATATTATGCGCTCTATTACATAGTCACACCACCAAACACATTGTAGTATTGTATCTTTATTCTTTAAACTCTTGAAGTGTCCAAGCAATACCTTTTTAATTCCTCACAACGGGTCTTTACCAAAATAGGAACGTATCTACAACACAAATAGACCAACCTGTTTCTTTCAAATGATCTTGCACTTCAACCAGCTCCGATCGATTTCAAATGGTGTACAAACAAAAAACTCTTCGACTGAACGTCATCGAAAAGAATAAAAATATCACAAACTATCTAGCTTCTCCATCAGAAACAGTACGAGAGAAACTCCATAAAACACTATTTTACCCGACACGATGTCATTCTCAACATAGACAAACAAACCCTACAAAATGTGTCTAAAAAACTTCTTCTTATATAAAAATAAGAAACCATAGCTCCACCACAACCAATATCACATCTCATCAACGATCACTGTCCTTAAACTTATTTGTAGCCACATGCTTCAAATACTAAGACTGAGAATCAAACTCTTCACCTCTGGAACATATCAAATCCTGGCCAACAGACAATACTTCCAAAACGAAACCTACTATGAGATTTCCCAAAATCCTTATTGTAACAAACAAATAAGGAAAAACGCGTATGAATCCATCTTCACATTCTTCAACTTCAGGTTAAAGACAAGCAACAACAAATCCAACTGATGACGATTGATAACCAAATTATTGTTTCCCTTGGTATGGAACAACAATGAGACTTTGACATGCCAATATTCCATATTTACTTCCACTAATATACAAACTAATATTTGTATTCCAACTACGATACTCTTGCCTTCTTGTGTCTTCCAAGCAAACACCGATTAATTGAAAACCAAACTATGTAGGTCTTTCTAACAATTCACAAGAATATGGTACGAAGTATAGAGAATAAATAAACTTACTTGAATCCATGCATAGGGTTTATGCTCCAATAAGTATCAATGTCAAATCTCTAATGTAGAGCACCATAAACATCAAGACCACACATCTTGACCATATCGAATGCAGATCACATGATATAATCTCATTCCTTGAGAAGTACGCTTTACTTTGCTTTGTTCCAAAAACTGATGAAATCAACTCCTACACATACTTGATAACATCAAACTCTGCATCTTCGGAAGCTATAACATCAAATCCTTACATACTTGATGAAACCAAATCCTTTGTCTTCAAAAATTTTTGCCGATCCAGAAAACCGAAAAAAACTTCTCTCTTCAAACCTTCTATCCAGCCTAAATCTTTGATACCAATTGTTGGGACAATTGGATCGCTCTGATACCAATTGTTGGGATTCAGAACCATCTACATGCTAATACTGCGGAAACAAAATAGATAACAAGAAACACTTGATCTCTCAGATTGCTCCATGAACCTCACTACGATCTAGGATAAGAAGATGAGAAAGAGAACCACACAGATGCAAGCCATAAACAAAGCAACAAGAAATAAAGTACTCACGGATTTAGCGTGGTTCAACAATATACACAATGTGTGTAATATTGTCTACATCCACCAAACGGCTACGACCTCTTTATTCATTATATAATCACCACTGAGAATTACACAACTGATTGATTAAATCAATCCATCGACTCACCACAACGTGACCGAACACAAGAACTCTCACAAGCACCCTATAAGATCCAATGTAGTGTCTTCACCCATATGAGATAATATTTACCGTATTATCTACCACAACGAGATGATCTTCTGTGCACACCCTGACATAGATTACCCTGGACGCCTTTAGCTCAACACCAATAATCTAATCCAGCACCACCAAGATGATCATCTCCTCAACAATATGTCTTACCAACATCTCCATATGAATACTCCATAACGACATATCTTCCAAAATTGATAAGTATCCCATAAGCACCATAATGGTGTACTCCTTCCACCATTAGGTCTCCCACATAACCACCTCAATAGGTGGGATAAATCCCTCACATATCTATGAGATTTACATTGAGGATTCCACGCCTAAAACACTTAGCCTAGACCTACTTATATAGGAGTCACAAACTTGGTTTCCAGAGAAATCATGGTCAATTTGGAAACCCGTCTTGTATATGGAAGTTGTCCTAAGACAGCTACATTTCCCTAACGGAGCCTTTTCGGAACCTCCTAGAATTTAGCCGTCTTCTTTGACCTAAACTAGGAAACCCACGTTTCCTTACATAGACTGCCTAGATGTCAAAGATTCCATTATATATGGATACATTTTCTTGTTACCATTATTGTACTCGTATAACATCTCTTTAAAATCCTCAGTGTCGCAATAAAAATAATCTGGGTGAAACTCTGATGGGAACTCTGTTGAATAGAGAAGAAAATGAGTGAGGGAGTGATGAACTAGGGTCTGGTTTTGGGATTGGATTAGCATAAGGAGAATGCTGGCGACCCAAGTAGAGATAAGAAGAAGCACCGATCTTTTGTAAAGTCCGTTTCATTACTTTGTGTAATTTTCAATTGAAATTTAATATTTCATTCTGCGATTTTCCTTCAAATCTCAACACTCAACACTTTACCTAGGTGATGTCCAAATATATGCAATATACGAAGGCATGCGACACAAAAGAATGCAATATACCGAAAATAAAACCAAACTTACACTATCAGCCAAGACATTCCAAGGCTAATTGGCGAAGACCAAAAAATTCAAGAAGTCCAAAAAATCTAAAAGAAAATTAAATAGAACCCAATTGCAGTTGTTACTTTCAGACTTACGGGTAGGAATTGCCAATTTCATATCTTTTTCAATTTATATGCTAGCAAATAACAAAAGAAATCAAATAGAACCAGAGAACAGATTTATAACCCAATATGATAATTTATTAGCGACAACAATTAAAGTAACAGATTCCAATTCCAGATCTCGTAGTTTCTTCAATAATTTTATGGGGCATCAATATCAACACAGTGAGGCAGGATGCAAATTGAAGAACTATTGAGAATTCTGGACATTTAGTTGCTTGCTTTACATTTTTTATGTAGAAGAATTTGGGAATGTTTAGAAAATTGATAGGTACAAATTTGATATATTGTGGCTGTTTGATTTGTATAAGATTCAATGGATGATTGTAACTCTGATCTCTGTTGTAATTGGTTTATCTTTGATTTTGATGAATTTTGATTTCCAGTCATTGTAAGGCCTTCCAATTACGAATCAGTGTTCCGATATCGATTGAATATAGGGATTTCCTATATAACATAAAATTTCTTTTTGATAATTTTGATGGGTTATATCTACAGTGATACTCTAATATTGAATCTCAATAATTATATTGATGATTTGTGTTCTTTACGTGAGCAGAGTAAAGATATAAAGAGAGAAAGAAAATTTAAAATAAAATATAAGTGAAAGTTTTCTCTCTCTGACACTACAGCTGACTTGTGTTACAGATATTCCGATTCACAGTTGACACATAAGAATGCGAGCAAGTAGTCATCAAGAATAACGTGGTATCTAGCATTTTCGAAAGCAAAAACACAAAACATAAAACTCAAAAAGATGTACACTTACATGTGCATGACCAGATCTGACTGGATAATTTGTTTTTGCTTCCTAAACCATTTCTTTTGCTGCCTAAACCATTACCAAACTAGAAGAGGAAAAAGCAAAGGGAGTTAACCAGTTGAAAGGCGAGGAAACCCAGCTGACATTGTTCCTTTAGAAGATAATGAAGAGAACTACAACCAAGCTCTTGCAACACGCATATTACATACGTTTCCAATACCAATACATAACCAGTTAAAATTAAGATAATTCATTAACAAGAATAGTCAGCCCATGCTATTACAAGTATTTTAAAACCTCATGGGAAAATATGGGACTCCAACTGATATTGTCAACACATTCCATTTTCTTACATGCAAAAACACACAGGCAAGGTATTGAAAGCGTGAAGCGGAGCGTGAAGCGTTTTATATTTTTAGGAAGCGATGCGTATGTCAAAGCGTGAAGCGTCGCTTCGCGATTGATGTTTGAAGCGGATGATTTCTTATAAATAAATTAGTCGTAACTAGCAATTATAAATTTATTAGGAAGATAATATCTATATAAATTTTATATAAGTCTAATTATTATCAATAACAAAGCGTGTGCACATCAGTTCAACCTTCTCCAGGCGAGTGGGAGGTGGGGTATTTGATTCCCCCTTAAAACATTCATATTTTTCTTTTAAAAGCTTTAAAAATTTGGTGGGTAAGTAGTCGACTAAGTCAAAATGCGCACTTCACATGACCGCACGAAATGCTGAAATTTGAAGCGAAGCGTACGCTCTGAAGCGTGAAGCGTACGCTTCATGAAAGATACGCTTCACATTACCGCTTCGGAGCGAAATGCTAAAATTTGAAGCGAAGCGTACGTTCCGAAGCGTGAAGCGTACGCTTTTAAAAACCATGCACACAGGCACCAAAGAAAGATCATCAAATTCAGCTTTCTTATTAGAAATCCTCGCTATCATAGTTGTCGCTATCATAGCCCCCGTTATAAATGTAATTATATTTTGTATTAAGAGCTGCCGGGCCTAATATGGAGAAGCTCACGACACTGCAATTGAGAGGCAAAAATAAAGAATCTTGTTTTACTAATCATTGTACAATATCCAAGTAGTGAGTAAACTAGGAAGATCTGTTAACAAAAATATGCACAATAGCCAAGTAGTGAGTAAAATATTACGCTCGACATAGTCGCGACAAAGTTTCTTCCTTTCCTCAGGCTCCAAATCATGAATGTCTTGATATTCACCAACGAGATCAACTTTTTTTACAACTCCAACCTCTTCCATAAGCTTGTCGTCATCTTTTTCATGTTCTCTAACCCTAGCCATCCTAGCTGCCATTACATATGGATACATATGTTGGAAAATATACTAAGTAATAATAGAGAATACAAGTTAGTATACTCAATACAAGATATGTTATAAGTAAGACACAACCAAATATGGCAAAGGCAAAAACTTGGACTAGTTCTACTGTGACGTTTTCACAAACATGTTGTGTGCAGTAGACCTGTAAATTGATGTTAGTTCAATTCATCCCTTATGCTTGCCACAAATGCAATGTTGGCGTATTCCATTAAATACCCAACTTCATAAACATTCCAGGGAATATAATAAACACAGTTTCAACATAATTCAAGCATTCAAATCAATAACACAATTGAAAAGAAAAGGACATATAGAATCAGGGAATAAAAAGAGCAAACAGTGGACTGAGGCTAGAGAAATTCTCTATGTCCTTAAAACGATTACGCCCCCAAAATGATGCCATATGGTTGATTGGCGTTCGTCTCCCAGGATACAACAATCTCCTTCTTGATTGATGCAGCACTTCAAACAATCAAGACTCAACAAACTAAATTGTGCAGAATATGTAATCTACTTGACACTTCAACTTAACAAAACAGAAGCAAGATTTTTTTTGATGACTCTGAAATAACAAATCAAATCATATTTTTATAGGAGAAAATGGTGACTGTAGGAAGATACAGGAGTCTGTTGCGAAGAGGCACCACGTCTGGTCCTCAAACAGACACTAACCCTTTCAGAGACACAACAGGAAGTTAGGAACTGTTTGTTGGCTATTTTGATACCAAGTAATAACCCTGCTGCCAACGCTTGGCATAGTTCTCTTATTTCTATTCAACTGATTAGGAATTATTCCTAATAATCTAATTCTTATTATTCTTGTAGTCAATTAATAATTAACATCTGTTTAAAATCCTCAGTATCGCAGTAAAAATAATTACCTGGAACTTTCACTAAGTTATGTTGAACTTTGATGAACTGAGTGGAAGCAGCGAAAGGGAGAGGAAGGAGGAAAAACTAGGTTTTGGTTTGAGGGTCGGACAAGGAGCAAGGCGACACGAGTAGAGAGAAGAAGAACCGCTGTGTTTTATGAAAGTCTGCCTAATTGCGTGCATTTTTCAATCAATAATTCTAGATTGACTTCGTTTTTTCACCAAGATCACAGTGGTGTGAGACAAAAGACTGGGCCCACTTCTGCCCTTCTAATCCTGATGTTAAGCACGCCCCTTTCTATCCGTGCGATCCTGTGTTCGGTGCATTTTGAAGTGTAGTTTTCGATGACTGTAGACTCACTGTTTTTCAATTTAAATTTAAGATGTGATTCTCCGATTTTCCGGAGAAATAAATTATAGGGGGGAAAGGTAGAAAACCGTTCGCACCAACTTACCGGGAAAAGTTAGCAAAACAGCCCACGAAAAGAAGAGTGCACCAAGAGATGGGACAAAAAAGAAAGTAATGACATATTGTAGAGCTGGACAGAGATCGAAAATCAAATTCAGGATAATGTAAATTGGAATGGATATCCAACAAAAAAAATTGGCTACCAAGTGATTGATTCATCATTAGGGTCGAATTCGATTGCGTACAGTCCATCTCCAAGTCCCACCTGATTGTCTTCTTAGCTTAGGACTTGGGAGAAATTAGTTCAGAACTAGAATATAACCCGTGCTACGCACCGGGATCAGTGGAATCAGCTAATTTAATGTGGCGGGGATTCGCCCCGTACCCGTGATCAAATGCATTAAACATTTTTATAAACAATCTTTGATTAGTTTGATCTTTTAAGGGGTAGGGAATTGTAAAACCCTCATGGTATTGACGATCTGAATTTCTTATTATAATCCTAATCTCATGTATTAATGGTATATGTGTGTCGTTGGGTATGGCCAGGCTTCGCCCCCCACCCGTTACCTAAATGCATTGGAACTTGCTTATAGAATTTTTGATTACTCTAATTATTTGGGAAAGTATGGTACCCTTTGATAACTAAACTATCTTTCAATGATCAAACTATGTTATATTTATAATTTAAAAAGATTTGTACAGGGCGACAATATGAATTAAATCTGAAGCTGCCAAAAAAAGTTGTGTTAGAAATGCTTATATCATAATGGAAAATCAATCTTATATACGTCTTCTATCACCCTTAACAATGACAACTAAATGCATCAACTAATATTTTTTTTTGTATTGCTACAAATAAAATTTTGTTCAAAGTGGAACCCAAGCTGGAAAGGACTTACAAAACGTTATTGTTTTATCAATCACTAACCTGTTCACCATTGTTCATACCAAACTATCAAGGCATGAGATTTACCAAAGAGCTAATTAATTTCTTATAAATTGTCTGGGTTTGGTTTAAATCAACATTAAAAACAAAAGGTAACCTTATACATAAGATGTCGCCTATTTCAAAAAAAAATGTTGCATAACAATTAAGGCATAATTACCATCCAATATATTAATATAATGAAATCCATTTAATTCATAGTTGCTACGGTTTAATTTTCTTATCTTATAAAGTTTGACACCAAATGTTTTCGGACAATAATAATATGTTTCATAAGTAGTGGGCTTAAAAATAAACGCTATTTTTTTGTAATTAGTAACGGCCCAAAATAAAAGTTGTCTTCTATTTTTTAAAACTAAACGTTGTCTTCTATTTATTTTTTTCTTCTATTTGTAATCTTTATTTGTAAGTAAAAACAATTTTATGAATAATTAAACTTGATCACATTGAGTTAGTTAATTGAGATTATGCATATGACGATACTACATGACACAAAGGTGAAGGCAAAGTTGAAGACAAATCCTATTATCGAACTTAAAGCCCATATATAAACATTTCTATTTGTGCGTGTAATTCTTCCCATTTTGTGACGATTTTCTAAGGTTGGTTTAATCGGCGTTGCTTATTTGTGCTTGCTTAATTTGATTTTTCTCTGCTTGGTTTAATAATTTCTGATACAATTAACATTTATGTATCACGTTTTCTCTCTTGTAGAGCTCTGTTGTTTCCGAAAGAAAAAACAAACATCAACATACTAACCAACAAAGGTAATATAAAAAAAATACATGAAAGGCAATTACATAAAAGCTTTCACTTTCTTAGATTAACCGCAAACAAAGTTAAATACTTGTTTAAACAAATTTAACTTTTATTCATTCAAGTACACTAAGGTTATTTTTATATACAAATTTTAATATTATGTAATGTTGCTCGGAAGTAATATCGACCAACTTAAACTACATAAGAAAACAAAAAAGAAATAACTTTTGTATATTCAAGTATGCTAAGGTTATTTTCATATATAAATTTTAAAATTATGTAGTGCTGCTCGGAAATATGAAAATAACGACGACCAACTTAAACTACATAGGAAAAGAAATAAATGAAGAGAAACAATTACATGATCGGATGACCCTCTTTGTGGGTTCAACACCTACATTCACTGCATATATGCATAGAAAGATGCACTTAAGAAATGATCCTCCCTTCAGTACCTTATGTACACATGGAAGATGAAGCATATACCTTTGAGCGTCACCACATATGTTGTATCCCTGTGTTTAATTTTTTTTTGCGTTCATAGACTTTCTTATTTTCTTCATTTGGAATATTAAATTACCAAAGAATATTTCTTATACTTTAACGATATGTCAATCCAAAGAAGAGGTCATCGGAGAAAGTAGTCAAGTTCACGACACACATACATTTCCAATAAGAATTCAAATTCAAATGAAAGATACAGAGAAACATACAAAACTAACAACAATGTAAATTGAGCGTAAATAACCGGTTCTTTGATGATCCACATATTTTTTCTTACAAATCTCATAAACTGCAACCTCCTGTCGTCAACTATTCTTTCTGGAAAAAAAATGCATACAAAACCCATGAGATAGAATTTTCAGTAAGATGCCCATGCCAATTGTAGTTTTATATTTGTCCTCATCAAGTGTATTTATATTAGGAAAAACCAAAATTTACATGATCTCCTCCAAGGCTTCGAGTAACTTCAGTGGATCATCCTAATTCCTATCTTCATACATAAAGATAATAAATTAGACATAAACCAACTTGAGCACATACAGGCTGTATTTGTTTCGCATCTTCATCATTTTAAGGAGTCTCATACTTGGAAAGATTGTCATCCTGGAGATCAACTGATCCACTTAATTCATAAAGAGTACCGGAAACATTTATTGAAAGCTTTACCCTCTCCTTGAAAGGTCACGTTCATAATAACAGTTATGTTTTTCAGAATATGATGTAAAATTCCAGAGTGAAGCGACATATATAGTGATTTGGAAATTATGTTAATTAGGATGTGCTACCAACTTTAATGTATTTTATTGTCTGGACTGTACATAATTATGCATACTAAACAAAGAGAAGTATATATGTTATTGAATACAACAGGCAGAGTTCAAAATCCTTTGGAGGAGATGGAATGATAAATCTTAATCATGTGCATAATTCATAAACGCCTACAATAAAAATTTAACCAACCTAATCAAGTACTTCATACTTTAGTATTGATTTGGTATTGACCAATTGCTTGCAAGGAAGTCTTTCTACCTAACATACCTCATAAAAAGTCCAAACATTAAAAGAAATCTAAAAATACCAGGTTAATGCAAGACACCCACGATCTGGTCCTACTCTCACCCTTTTATCAACCAACAAAATCAAAAAAATAAAGTGTTACTTAACCCTGATCAAATTTGAGAACAACATGTATTAACAACAACAAAAAAAACTAAAACCTAACCAAACAAAACAAAGAAAAGAGACGTAGGTAATTACCTATTGTGGTATGGGTTTTCTTTATTGCTAAAAAAACGTACAAACATGAAAATAAAAGAACAATGTAATTAACAAAAAACTCTAAAACCCTAACCATTGCTTATGGTATCGAATTTACTTATATTTCAACAATTATTTCATTTTCTATTCAATATTCTAGGTCTTCCGAACCTTCCTCGAGACACTTATCACCTAACAACTTTACAACGACATCACCAATAATCACAGATATGTCAAATCCAACCGCAACTGGTTTCTGTTTCCCCTCGTGGAATTAAAGAAGATATGAGGCGTCTAAGGTGAATTGGCTATACACCCGACTACCCATCCAAAAATATTTTTAAAATTAAGCAGCATGTTATAAACTCATCAATTTATTTTGTACCAAAATCAAACCACAATCTAGATTGTATATAAATCAAATTTTAAACTGCAATTCATCATGATAGGAACACAGTTTATTATGGTAAGAGAAACTTCAACAAAACTCTTCACACATCGATGCGAGCTTCAAACTTTGTATCAAATAGTGGCGATGTTGGGTGTTGCACCGCTTTATAAGCATAACATAAAACCTCCGGAACCTGCAAACTGGATATGTATAATCATATTCCTGGTTAGCAACGGCTATAAGCATTACCAATGTTATGCTAACTTAACCCCTTCCGAAGCGAGGAAACCACGTGGGACATAAAGGCTACAATACATACCATGACATTAGTAACGTTTATGAGTTGTGAAATTTGTAACACTGAATAACTGTTGCTAATAAATTAATATTCGTTTCCCAATTATGCACAACAATTTCATGTGTGCAGCGGGTGTAAAACGTGTCGTCCCAGCACATCACAACCCACGAAATCACGTGCTTAGCATGCTATGTGTCAAGTTGTGATGTGCCGGAGATTATAACGTGCAGTGTTGTGTTGTGCTAGAAGGCGTGCTGGGATGGGCTGTGCCAGAAAAATAAACGTGCTGTGCCATGTTGTGTTGTGGCAGGCACATTAATTTTATATTTTCTAATATAAATGTTTTCCAAATATTTACGTATTATATGTGTCAACATATAAATAAGTCAACGTAACGGTAGTAAAATGTCAACAATTGTCTAGAATAAAGGTTTTTTTTTGTGAAATATACACAAAATGTGATGTATTGTGCCATGTTTTGTAGTATTTTATACATATTATGGCGTGCTTTCATAACGTGTTGTGTTGTGCCGTGTCGCGTGCTGGGATGCGCTATTGTGCCAATCAATCAAACCCAACACGTCCCATTGAAGTAACGTGTTGTGCCGTGCTGGGCTAAGTCACGTACTGGGCTGGGATGTGCTCAAATTTTGGCGTGTTGTGCTGGGAGGTGCTCGTGCTGGCACAGTACAATTTACACCTCTAAGCAGCACTACCATGCCAAGTACGTCCTCTCAACTTTACACCTCTAAGCAGCACTACCATGCCAAGTACGTCCTCTCAACTTGTATTGAGTAATGCACAATCGAACCAACAAAGGCAAAAAAATTCATTACATTGTTTTAAGTTTCTAATATATATCACTCAGAGTTCTTTCATTCAATACCGAACCCAAGTGACTTTAATTTGATCAATTACTCGTTCTTGCATAGTCATCTCATCGATCTCGCAGATCATCATCATCTATGAAACTCCTTTCCATACAAATATGCTATCTCTAACTCTTACACAACTTGCAAGAATTAAAAACAACGGTCAAACCATAAAAGTACACCAAGACTTCAACATCAAGCTAAAAAGAGGTCTCGGTTACTCGGTATGTACAAAGTTACAATAAGTACAGTAGGATCTGAAAGATTTAGGATGAGATAAGAACAAAAAAAGATAATGACCTTAAAGTATTTACAATTGAGGATGTGATTCCATTATATCATCCATTTTCTTAAGCTCGCAATAAAGCTAATACCTAATCGAGCTGCAGTGGGAATAATAAGAGGTCCACAAAGTGAGGTCCTGGCTAACCTGAAGGATAATAATGGCTACATACGACCTAAGAGCTGTCAAATCCTCACCAATACTCATCCCTAGCTTTGCTAACAATCAACATTGGAAACACTTCAACCGCAAAGTTTAACTTAATTGTCCCCAAAGATGCATGTCTAAACCCGATTAGGCTGCCTACAACAAAATTAATACGTTTATCATTATACGGCATGTTTAATTTAAAACATTAAAACATGAAAGTATCGTAGGTATCATGAGAGAAGGTACACTCAAATATATTTATTAACCACAATGAAGAGAGAGCATTGTAAGTACTTCGGATCACTGAATTTTATCAACATCTCCACATCACGACAAAATAAAACATGCACTTGGAAATATCATAAACCTTTTTGGATGATGCTACCTATTGAGGGTTGTGTTATGTGTAAGCTGTGATGACATTTCGGCTGATTTTGCATGGCCTGCATTTAAAAATGCACACCCAATACTTACTGCCATGTGATTAGCACATACGTGGACAACCAAATGCATCCAAATTGACAACAAATATGAAGAGGGCAAAGCTAACCTAAATAATAAGAAACCCTCCGCTATTTTTATTAGGATGATTCTGCAGTGCGATTTCAAACCAGGTGAAAACCGCTGCACATAAAATTTGTGGTCCCCACCCACCCCAAAGCAAACAGGGATCCCATTATTGGGTTTATGTGTCTGGCGGTTTTTTCTCACGGTTTTTTCCATGGTTTGTTAAGAATTTTTGTTCATTATTATTGGGATTTTTCTTTTACTTTCTCAGCAAAAGCCTAATCATCATTAACACCTATATGCACGTTCAAGAAAGAAAGATGTGGTATACAAAGCTTGTTCATATACTCTATGTATATCTTAACATGGGTTCTCTTGTGACATCTGGTGGTGGAAGTAGCTCTTGGAGAGATGCGTACCACCGAAAATAACAGGGGCCATTTCATAGATCCACAACAAATCCATGGAAACACAGGAGCAGAATTACAGTGAGAACCTAACAACCATCCAACTAATTTGCAATCGATCAACAAACCTGAAAATCATAAACAACCGAATTGGATGTTGTTGTTGGTTTATATCGTACCATTATCATATCTCACTTAACTAAATTGGAACCGATCTGAAATATCAAAGCTGCATATTCCAAGAACTTTATAAGTTGTAGATCATTCTAAGCTGAGTTTGTAGGATAAGATCATAAGGAACCACCTGGTTGAAACTAAACTCAAGCTGCTAAAAGTACTGAACACAATAATGCATAATAACAACATATACGAACATATAGAAAATCAATGAAAAGGGCAAAATTTCAGCTAAAGCGATGTATATATCATCTTTTGTCATTTGTTATAAATGTAAAAACGCGCAATAAAGTGCAACCAACCATCCATTATCCTAATACATAAGGTAAACCATTTTGTTCCCGGAAGCGACAAATTAAAGAATTATCAAGGAACTAAGGCTGGAAAAGCCCGTCCTATCGCTGATTTAGAATTAGACTTTGATACTTCCACCATATCCATGACACCTTGCTCCATATTATGTATCTGAAATAAAATGATACAACATTAGCATCACTATAACTAATTTAAAGAAACTCAAACTAAAGTAAATTAACTAACATGTTAGAAAACCATAGCATCGGGACATTAATATCTCATCCGTTGTAGCACCACAATCGTAGTTTGTCCCATATCATGGTACTATTTATAAGTAAAAGGTGTCGTTTGATTTCCATCGTTGTCTAGTTTTATTAAGCGAAAAGCATAAAGATCTTATTTTTGTGCTATTGCATGATGTCTGGCAAACCTAAGAACAAAAGTATAAACCTAAGATGAAGTTGCATGCATGCATACATATACGGAGACCGTGTTCCAACAAATAAAAGGGGTTTAGTTTAATCCAGCTCCTTTCAAATTAAGCCATGATTACATGTTATAATTTCCAAAATAACCACGCCCCGACTAATTCAAACCAACGAATCTTATGGCCTCCTCGAAAATTGGGATTTTTCCAATATCAAAAGGCATATGTTGGAAAAACCCAACCAAGAAATACTAGGAATTGAATCATAAGAACACGGAGGAGAAACTGAAGAAACTCTCACAAATCAAAATAAAGCAGAGAAAATAAAACATAGAACATTTTAACAAAAAGAAGAAATTATAACATCATTTAACAAATCAAATAAGTGATATTTAATAACAAAGAACAAAAGTAAGATGAAATATATATATTTACCTGTGTTCACAGGCCTGGAGATTTTGAAAGGCCGGGTAATAGAACTGGAAAATCGAAGTGGGTTTCAAGTAACACGTCACAAACTTGGTTTTCTATGTTTTGTTTATCCAATAAGATTCTAGAAAATGAGCAGAGCACCTGAATGAAATTTTCGTGCAAATCGAGCAAGCTACTTCGCCTTTTTAATAAAACATCCGAGCTTCTGTGGGGTTGGTTATAGGCTGTTGACATGCACAGGAAGGAGCGATGTGTTGACTTTCTCCTGTTGTGTTTGTATTCATGACCACCTAGCTGCACAGCCTGTACCTAAAACATTAAAGGCCAAGTCTGTGTGGTCAATAAGAAACACAGTGATTCTAAATAAACCGAGTAACTAAACCACCCCAAAACCACATTTGAAAAAGTTCTCACAGTGATGGTGGGTCCCGATGGGCCCGTCGGAGGACAGCAGGGGTCCACTTATGGTGGAGCACATTGAAAGTTTTGTGAGGAGTGGTTTTCACGTAGTCTAATTCAGCGGCGGTTCGAATAGACTTTTTGTAAGAAAAACGGATCAGTCTCATATGTTGATCCGTGTCGAATAAGAAACATGTCATAGTTTTTTTTAAGCATAATACATATATATTTATTAACAGAAATTGATAAACCATAAATTAAAAGAAAGCAAAGAAAAGTAGCGAATATAATTTTTTCTGATTCAGAATTATCACTTGCAAAATCACCAAAAAGAAAAGGAATTAAATAAAACACAAAAATGGTCAAAAAGACCAAAACAGAAAATTCATGGGTGAAATAGATTCTTAGCTTTAGATATTGTTTATATAGCCAAAAACTAGAAAAATACTGTTCATTTAGGCAAAATTGGTATTTGACCCAGGAAAATAAAAACAAAAAATATCAATCACCTAAAATACCCCTTGACCCTTTAAACTAAGTTTTTTATAGCAAACAAATTTGTCCCACGTACAAATTTAATCTAACATCAATATCCCAAAATCTTTGAGTATTTGAGCGGCACCAACAATACCAAATCTGAAAGAAAAAAAAAATATGTGTGAAAAAGAGAGTACTACTGCTAAATTACTAAATTAAAGGTAGAAAACATGGCAATATGGTGCTGGATTTAAATTCAGTTTGCAAAAAATGTGATCGTATTGCTAAAACTATGATAAAATATGACGAAACCAGGTTTCATCCTAGTTTAAACATGTGTGAAACGAAATCCAACCTAATGCAAAACTGGATGAAAACTAGATTCAGCTAGTTTAAGCATGAGTGAAACCAAATTCAACCTAATCTACAATAAGATGAAAAATAGTTTCATCCTAGTTTAAACATGGGTGAAACCAGTTTCATCTTAGTCCAACCATAGGCTAAGGAAAATTCAATACAATTTATAACATAAAGAAATCATTATCAACCTAGTTTTAAACATATGACAACCACGACAAGAGATAAATAAAAGAGAATATTTTGCTTTATAAACCGCAAATTGATAGTCATTTTGATTGCATAGCTTGGTGCATGTGTGTTAGGCCTACTACTGCAACGTTCTGGAAAAAAAATTTCAATGCATATATATACTAAATGCCAGACAAGGGATCGATTATATGTACATTTAATTACTAGTCAAGCATTCGTCAAAATGAATGTATATTTTTTTTATAGATGACAATGCAAAAGTGCAGCTGGATAACCATATTCAAATCAATCTAAAACAGGATGAAAACTGATTTCATCCTAGTTTAAACATGAGCGAAATCAAATTCGAATCAATCTAAAACAGGATGAAACCAGTTTCATCCCAATCCAAAACAGAATAAAATCAGTTTCATCCTGGTTTAAAAATGGTTAAAACCAAATGCTTCCCAAACTTAAACATGAATGAAATCAGTATCATCCTATATAAACGTGGATTAAACCAAATTACACTCAATCTACAGGATGGAACTAGTTTCATCCCAGTTTAATCATCCGTGCAACCAAATATTCAACTCAATACAAAAACAAAATCAACTAATTAACAATTCAATTAGCAAACCAATGGTTGCACAGGTAGATCAACAACTAGAATTATGTGAAACCAAACCAAATTCAATCGATTTTAAACTATTTTACACAGGTCAATTTATGTCGTTCATAAAAATTAATCAAAAAGAAAACTAGGGTTAAGAAACTTACATGTTCTGTGATTTTCAAGATGTTGATGATTCAAAAACTAATTCAATTCTTCTCCTTATGAAATTAATGATGAAATTAGGGCACGAGATGTTTTTAACGGTGGTGGAATCAGATTGAAATATATTGATGTTGATATTTGTGGTGGTGAAAGTGAAATCTTAGCCATCATACCCATCACGTCGACCACCATCTTCTCTGCCCATCAAATCTCTCAATTCTCGATCTCACGGAAGTAACAACAACCATGACTGAAACCGTGGTGGTGGAGAAACAGAAGATCGAGAGCAGAAGAAGAAAGAATGAAAATGGTGGACATCTGGAGAGGGAGATCGATATATCCAGAGAGGAAGAAGAAAGGTATGGGTAATTGGGTCAGTTTCAATTAAAAAGATTTTTCTGTCTATTTGATCCAGGCTGAATCCTAACTGTCTTACTGGCCCAAAAAACTTGCAATTTTGGCTATATGGCCCATTTTCTGAAAAAAAAAGTTTTCTACATTATCAGATGAGTATGGGGCAAAAAAAAAGCACTAGGGTATCCCATAACCTCTGTCGACTCATTCATGAATTAATAGCAGTCATATATTATTTTCTTATACACACGCATAAGCGTTCATAGTAACATGGCTCAAAGTCATAGGCAACAATTCGAAGTTGAAGTTCAAAATAGCTCAGCAGACGAGCCCTTAATGGTTTCTGCAGATGTTACCTCAGAAGTTCATGGGTGGAAATACTTGGGTACAGGTACAGTTCAGTGTTGGTTGCTTTATGATTTGTTTGGTTCCTGGTTGAAGTCTAGCTAGGTATCGACAAAACGATTTCGGATCAACAGAATGATCTTTATCACATGTATTATGGACACACTATCTTTTCACTGGGTGTTATTTGAAGTCTATGTCTACAGACCAACAAAATGATCTTTATCACATGTATTATGCCATTTGGACACACTAGTTAGTTTTTATTTATTTATACTAATCAAAATTTATTTATTTATATTAATCAAAATAGAAAGTATTCTCATCAGACAAGAAACTAGTCGGAAGTCTACCAACAAGCTGGGCTCCAACTCCAAAAAGAAAAAATCATAGTTTTTTTTTTTTAATTTGTCGATCAAAAAAAAAATAAAAAATCATAGCATTCCATTCATCCTGTGCTGATTCTTATTTGAAACATCATGTTTCTGCCTCTGAATCTCTACGCTCAAAATTTCTTTCTTTCTTGTCATTTCTTGTCTGGCTATGCTGCAAATCAGTCGAGCAACAGACTTCTACCGTGAGCAGCCAGCTTCCTGGCTTTATTTAGAACCAGATAGTGACTTAATGGTATGATACAACATTTTACCTCGATGTTGTCTAAATATATGCCGCCCCATGAGAATCAATACAAAGGTGCATGCAATACAAAAGAAAACTGAAAGACTATTGTGAAAAGTCAAATTTCCATGCATGAGAGGTCCAACCAAGCTCTTTTGCAACATGTTTTTCCTTAAGAGGGTTTAGCCCCTTGAACAATTCCTCTATTTGGTCCAGATTAAAGGACAGCAGGTAGTGATAGATATAGCGCAAGCTCAAATCGAAGTAAGGGACAAGAACCGGAATTAAGAAGTAGTAATTAAACTTAGACGTTGTTTACTAGCTATTATTTGATGAGCAATAACATGCATATTCTTCATATCATACCAAAAGAGCTAAATTAGTTGTGAAAAGTGGGTAGCAAATAGACCAGGATATTCATGCAAATAAACATACCCTTCTAAATACGAACATAAGTACCAACATATAACCAGTGTCACATTAAGAACTCATAGGAACATCCCATTATCTTACATGCAAAAAGACAAACATTAGTTAAAGATCGTAAACACACATGCTATGATGAAATTCTGCTTCATGTTAGTCCTCTTTAATCATATTATTACCACAGATAATGACCTGGTTTGCCCAATGCATCAGTTACTTCACCGCCTGTCCTGCCGAATGAGAAGAAATCGTACCCACTACAATTAAGAAGAAAAAAAATGTTTTGCTTTTTAATTATCATTATAAATTAAGAGAAAAGATCGTTAACATGTTTACTATCTCCCAATTTCAGCACCCATATCAGACAACAACAAGTTTATAGCAATTATACTCTTCTACATTTCTACAAAAAACGAGCACTATCCAAGACGTATAGCACCAACATTTACCACTTTAAAAATCAACTTTCAAAGTTTAACAGGTGAAATTAAAATTGGTGGATTGTGAGGTTTGGTATCTTAGAATGCACTATTTTAGATGAGAATGAAAAACGTTACAAGAGGAATATACTAACAAAATATTAACCAACAATTCATTAGAAAATTGTGTCAATGGATTCTCCCTCATGTTATACTCATAATAAATAATGATACAATAGCCAAGCAGTGAGTAAAACAATACCTCATCCCATACGGATTAGGAGGATAGTCCCAGACACGCTCCTTTTCCATAAACCTTGAAGAAAATAATTTATTCTCAGTTATAACAATACTAATAGTACTAGCAACTAGTCGACGAAACGCCCTAGAATCACCAGTAACAACTAAAAGAGGAGAAAAGACATCATAAAAAGAAACAAAATCATGGAAGGCGTGCCTGAAGACACCATAACAATAGTAATAAGTAGAACTACGTATGAAACTTTACGTGGTGGCTAGGCAAACATAAAGACACCATAACAATAAACAGTTAGCAAGGAATGCAGTAGGTCAAAATTACCCCGTGGTTGACTCCACTTCTTTCCCTTCTCCTGCAGTAAATCATGATATAAAACTAATAAGAACCAAATATAATAGAATAAATTATCCAACAAAGCATAAAACAGATGATAAAAGGAAAAAAATCAACATGATCATTTCTTCTCTTTGTGTACACTTGTAAGAGCAGATCAAGTAAGGCATTATATTAACGTGCCTAGGGTGTCCAAGTAGCCAGAAGCTAGCATCTACCCTTAAAAAAAATTCAGGTCCATTAGAGCAAAGGATTATCAATTATCAATAGATGGATGAATTACCTAGTGCTATGTTATGGATAAATTAATTTATAGATAAAAAAAATGTTTGAATTCAGTTTACTTACTTGCTACTGTAACAAATAATACAAATTTAACAATCGAAAGCAATTTTAATTGAAGTGAAAATTACCCTCATCACGACGGACGCAATTCTCGCGATGAACTTCCTTCTTATCACCACCTCTTGATAGAACTCCAAGCTCGTTCATAAGCTTCTCGTCATCTTGCGCATGTTCAGAATGCCTAGCTATCAAAGCTTCGACTATATATCGAAACATTTTCTTGTTACCACTCTTGTACCCAATTAGCATCTCTTTAAAATCCTCCATGTCGCAATAAAAGTAATTTGGGTGAACATACTGTTCGGTTCGGTAGACTCTGGAGTGGCGAACTCTGTTTAATAGAACAGAAGAAAAAGATGAGTGAGTGGGTGATAAACTAGGGTTTGGTTTGGGGATCGGATTAGCAGATGGGGAATGTGGCGAGTAGACAGAAGCAGAACCACCGAATTTTCGTAAAGCCCTTATCATTGTTTTGTGTATTTTTCAATGGAAATTTAAGATCTGATTCTGCGATTTGCCGCCTTTGATGAGGTGAAGGAGAGATGAAATGAAGAAGAACGGCAACCAAGGCTTGAAAGTTGAAACCCTAACAAAAGCTTTTTACTTTTTGGACCCGGGGTGTTTATTATTTATGCATATTCATCAGGGGTGTATCATGCGCACTGGAGGGGTCGCGGGGTGCGAATCATACGAAAACTGAGCCGGTCGGTTGCAGAAACAATCCACTTATTATGTAAGATGACGTTATTAAGTGGCCCACCATTTCTACAAGCAGAACACTCGAGAGTCAAGACTTTACTCTGATTTTTTTAAGCATGAACTTTACTCAATATTCAATTTGGATAAAGATGATCCTCGAAGGATAAGCATGTAATTTCCCACCCTTAATCACGTGTATTATGAGGTGGCATCACCAAAACTAAGCCGTGTAAACACAAAATAGTCTGTAACTTGGTATCGATACCGACAAAAAATGAAACTAAGTGATAATAAAACGGAACTCTTATAAAATGATATTACTAACCAAACTCACTATTATATGTTAACTCACGATACTGATATAGTAAGACTACGGTACGAATGGTGTATACACTACTAATTAATTAACACAAGCTACTGAACTAACTACTAACTTTGAAAGTGAAGGTTGAAAGCAAAGGTAACATTTCATTTCTGAAGTTTTGTTTCTTCCTACATCCAAAAAGTACAAGCTGCTCGGCTATTTATAGCAAATATGAAGGGCTAATACATGGACACGTGCTAGCAGTACTTAGAGCTCAGGCTATTGATACTTATCACAAGTTTAGACGGTTTTATCTTAGCCGCAAAGTAATCCAGTAAAAACTGGAATGTTCACGATAGTCAAAAGGGGTGAGGAGGTGAGAATTCTCTCGAATGCACTGGAGTAATTTTGGGTGGAGATAATATGGTGGGCCATCCTTTATCTCATGCTTACATAACACTCCCCCTTGGACCACCATTTCTAAGATGTTGCCTCATTAAAACCTTGTCGGTAAAACCCAGTAGGACAAAACTCGGACGAAGGAAAAATAGTACAACAAAAGTCTTAGAACGGTGTTGGACACGCGTATGATGCCTCGTTAAAACCTTGACAAGGAAAACCCAGTGGGACAAAACCTTGGCGAAGGAAAAAGAGTACAACGCGTTATAGTCCATAGCTCCCCTGAACAAAACCTCCATTAATTTGTCTGCTTGTACATGTGGCGCACTCCGATTCCATATACCAACTTCCGAAAAACTTTAGTCGGCAGACACTTGGTGAATAGATCAGCATAATTCTCACATGATTGTATCTTCTGGATATCAATCTCGTTATTTTTCTGGAGGTGGTGAGAATAAAATAATTTGGGTGAAATGTGCTTCCTTTTTGTGGTGATTTATTCACTTACTTACCATGTGGCCCCTCTAGAAAATTTGGTCTAGAAAATCTATCTTGTTATGTTGCCACATCCGCTAATTACTGCAAGATTGTTCTACAATAAGCTTGAGGTTTGGTATGCCAAAGCAACACACTTAATTGCTACATTGACTTTAAGTTTACACTCAATATAATTTGTGATTAGCCCCTTTTCCCTATTCCAAGGCCTGGTGTAAGTGCGTTGAACCTCATTTTCCCTGCTGATGCCTGGCCAGTTGCAGTGCTATTTCTCCCACACACTCTCTGTCTATTGTAATTAATATAGTTCGCAGATCTCTTGCACCATAAACATTTAACAGAAGGGAAGGCCTTCTGTCTGATAGCCATCCATATCTCTGATTCTTTGCTACGTGCAGCTTGTATCTCGGGCATATTGTGCATGTATTCCGTTGAATCTGAAATTTTGAATAATATTTGGTGGTGGTATTGTTCATGAAGATCTTTATAGTGATTAGAGACATAAAGATTTCATGGGTTTGTAAAGACTAAAAAAAAGATACAAAAAAAGTGGCTCTTGCTTACTAATCAATGACAATGAAAGCCCCCCGAGAAGCATCAACTGTAACTAAAGAATCATTTGTGGCTTTCCATTTTTCGGTCTCTAAACCAGGTTATTATGATTTTGCTAGATAGATTATAATCAGAGTAAAGGATTCATATTTTTTAATTATACATTTTAAAGTTTGGTTGTGGTTTTTGCTTAGTGTCCAGTTAAGAAAGATTCTAGAGCCTTATAGTTTGCTAAAAGAGGTGTCATAAAGCTGGAGCCCGTCAAAGTCCTTTACTGCTAGAGATAGGAGTCTTCTGCTGAGTTATCCATGTTACCTTCAAAAGAAAAAGAAAGATAGTGGTCTTTAGAGAAATGGGTAAGAGAAAATTAGAGTAATGGGGTACTGAGGAACCAGTTCCCAGTTCTAGAGAATAGCTTGAAGATTTTGTGGATCAAGAATCCCATTTTTTTTTCCAGATGATTGTCGCTGCAGGTAAAGGTGATTTTTCTTACACTTATCTTCCAGACAGGGACTTTAATAACTTAACCTTCCCACCGGGAATAAGAGAGTTTTGGTTTGATGCACTACTCTCCATACATCGTGTTTGCATCGCCTGATTTTTTTTCATTGTTGTGTTTGTATCTATTTATGTTTTGACTTGAATTATTCTCTGTTCATGAAAGGAGATCGCACATCTCTGACCTCATTTAAAACACTGGATACATCTCTCCTTGGTGTTAGTTTGATATTTAATTTTAAAGACATGCTTACTCTGTTGTAACTACGTGGTGCTGTGTATGCTTGTACTCTTGAAAGAGGTACTGAATTGTGGTACTGTGATAAATTGCAGAGGCAGGGATCGTGGTTCGAGAGATGACTATTCTCCAAGACGTCCCATCTCAAGGTCACCCGGGCGGTCCATCTCAAGGTCACCAAGACGTCCTATCTCAAGGTCACCTGAACGGTCCGTCTCCAAGTCACCAAGGCGTCCCATCTCCAAGTCGCCAAGATGTTCCATCTCCAAGTCGCCAAGACGTCCTATCTCAAGGTCACCTCCTCCACGGGATGAGAGGGACTATGGATCTGAACGAAGGTCACTTAGCCCTCCACCAGCCAAAGTTCGAAGTCGATCAAGATCTCATGAAGAGGACCACAGGCCAGATCAGAGGTCACCTAGCCCTGAGTCTAAGGTTCATAGTCCACCAAGGTCCTCGCGTGATGCGAGGGACTATGTATCGAATAGAAGGTCACCGAGTCCAGGAGTTAATGGTCCGAGTCCCTCTAAATCTCGTTCACCCAGCCGCAGGTATATCTCAATTTGTTATATTTCGTCATGAACTGCTGCTTTTCACCCAATAGAGCATATCCTTTTGATCTTTGTTGCCGAAATCTTGATCTATTTTCCAGTTATGCAAAGCTGTACTTCTCTTGCGGCGAAAGATTCGAAGTATTGCTCATTCTCTTTCTTTGTTTTATTCCAGTCCATGATATAACTTCGAGACACGACGAATGGGCTGATCATAGCATGGATTTCGCTAGTGGACGAACTTGCTACTGGTGTTTCCTGGAAGCTAGCTTGTAATATTTTTTTTTCAGTTGCAAGAACAATAAGCACAGTTAGGTTTTTATATTGATTTTCTTCCTGTGTGAGATTAAAATATGTAACTAGAATGCTTCCATGAAGGCTACTTTTATGGATGCTAAAATTTTCCATTTTCCTTTATTTGTGTTCTTCCATTGCTTTGCACATTCAAACGCTATTTAGTTAACTTGTGCATCTTTTAGTTAAATTGTCATGCGGAAACTGACCAATGAGAGAGAGATATCTATAAGATTGGTCACATGACTATTGACTTTCATTGGTCGACTGGGATTGATCTTGCTTAAATTTTTGTTGCCTTTCAACTCATTACCAGATTTCTGACTATCATACTATTCACTTTTTTTTTTTAATTCGAACATGCTTGCAGAGTGGATTGGCCATGGATGGGATGATGTTGATTTGGATGGCATAGACTGCTGCGAGGGACCTGTTTCTCAGACGGTTCAAACTTTTGAATTCTGGCAAGGTTTTTGTCATGTTTGTGTTAGGAGACGGGAAACATATGCATACACATAATACACTCCATATCTTGCCTGCACCTGTTTTTCAAACAAATCTATGCCTCTTGAAAGCGTCCATCAACCTATTCCACTGAATGGGCTGAAAGATGAGCCGAACAGCCAAGGAAACATGATCATTCCTTTTCTTTGTCTAGAAAACTCTTTATTACTCATTTACTCGTACGAATGACAGGTCTTTCCAGTGCCAAAGGACACTCGATGAAGATATGATCGATGGAGTTATCACAAAATTTATGCATATTAGCTGCACCTCATATTTGCAAGTTGTGCAAGGTGGGGAGGCTTTCTAATACATCTTAACCTAAGAAAAATGCACACTTTATGCAGATTTTCTTTTCCGGGAAGTTCACAATCCCAGCTTTATGCTCGAGCTGGAGATCATAAGAAAACTTTCACGCTAAAATCCCATGACTTTGTTCGTGTCCACAGCAAAGTATCTTCCTCAGAAGGGTTTAAAGACACAAGGATCCAGCAAGGCCAGGGCATAGTGGACTGTTTTGTAGTTCTTATAACTAGTGCACACCACTTGTCTTCCAAATGAATACCTACATGGCTCCATGAGTAAAAAGGCTATCATACATGAATGAATCTTGTATTATGGCTCAACTTCATAGGTAATAATTCCAAGGTGAAATTCCTCAGGTAACAATTTGACTTTTATCTCTGCTGTGTATATCTTCGAATTTTCCTTTTTTTCTTTTTCTTTTTTTGTTGAAAATATCTTGGAAATGAATACAAAGGTTGCATGCGATACAAAAGAACACAAAAAAAAGATGTGCCAAATCAGATCTGACTGGATAATATGTTTTTGCTTTAGACAATTTCTGTTGTTGCAGAAACAAAACTCGAGGAGGGAAAAACAATGAGGGTCGATCTAGTTGAAACTTGAAAAGGAAATGTCTTGGGACTAATAGATATTCTCAGCACATCCCATTATCTGACATGCAGAAACACATATATTAATTAAAGATCATCAACACACGTACTACGATCGAATTCTGCTTCATCTTAATCCTTAAATTATAATCCGCCTTAGCACCATGGATTATGATCTGGTTGACCGAGCGCATAAGTTATTTTACCTCCAGTCCTGCCGTATAAGGAGAAATCATGACCACTGCAATTAAGAAGAAAATAAAATATTTTGCTTTTTAATTATCATTATAAATTAAGATTGGAGTTCGTTAACACATTCACTCTCACCCTATATACCCAATATTACACGATAAAAAATTTACAGCTTTTATTTTGGTATTGTATTCTTATAGCGTTATACATCTCTACAAAAAATGAGCACAATCCAAGACGTATAGCACCAATATCTACCACTTCAAAAATCAGCCATTCAAAGATTAACAGGTGAAGGTAAAACTGGTGGGTGGCGATGTTTGATATCCTAGAATGCACTGTTTTTGATAAGAATGTAAAATGTTACAGCAGGAATATACTACCAATTCATTATAAAATTAGCGTGGAAATTGTGAGGTAGTGTGAGAAAAAATTGTGTCAACGGATTTTCCGTCAGATTAAATTCAGTAAAACAATACTTGATCCCATACGGATTAGGAGGCCAATCACCTACACGCTCCTTTATCATAAACCTTGAAGCAAATAACTTATTCTTGTCGGTTCTAAATTACCCCGTAGTTAATAACAATAAACAATTAGCTAGGCATGCAGCAAACCGAAATTACCCCGTAGTTGATTTCACTTCTATCCATTCTCCTACAGTAAATCATGATAAAACTAATAAGAAACAAAATATAATAAATATCCAACAAGGCGTAAAACAGATGATAGAAGGAAAAAAGCAACATGATCATTCATTTTCTTTGTCTAGAACTATGATCCAGTAAGCCATTGAACTGAAAATTACCCTGATCACGACGGGCGCAGCACTCGCGATAATTTTTTTCCAGTTCCTCAAGGTCCTTCTTGTCTTGATAATTATGATCATCATCAACTTTTGTTAGGACTCCAAGCTCTTTCATAAGCTTCTCGTCATCTTGTGCATGTTCAGACTGTTGGGGTTCAGAGCCATCTACATGCTAATACTGCTGAAACAAAATAGCTAACAAGAAACACTTGATCTCTCGGATTGCTCCATGAACCTCACTTCGATCTAGGATAAGAAGATGAGAAAGAGAACCACACAGATGCAATCCAAAAACAAAGCAACAAGAAATAAAGTACTCACGGATTTAACGTGATTCACAATATACACAATGTGTGTACTATTGTCTACATCCACCAAACGGCTACGACTTCTTTATTCATTATAGAATCACCACTGAGAATTACACAAATGATTGATTAAATCAATCCATCGACTCACCACAACGTGACCGGACACAAGAACTCTCACAAGCACCCTATAAGATACAAAGTAATGTTTTCACCCATATGAGATAATATTTACAGTATTGTCTACCAGAACGATATGATCTTCTCTGCACACCCTGACATAGATTACCATGGACGCCTTTAGCTCAACACCAATAATCTAATCCAGCACCACCAAGATGATCTTCTCCTCAACAAGATGTCTTACCAACATCTCCATATGAATACTCCATAACGACATATCTTCCAACATCGATAAGTATCCCATAAGCACCATAATGGTGTACTCCTTCCACCATTAGGTCTCTAACATAACCACCTCAATAGGTGGGATGAATCCCTCACATCTCTATGAGATTTACATTGAGGATTCCACGCCTAAAACACTTAGCCTAGACCTCCTTATATAGGAGTCACAAACTTGGTTCCCAAGGAAACCATGGTCAATTTGGAAACCCATCTTATATATGGAAGTTGTCCTAAGCCAGCTACGTTTCCCTAACGGAGCCTTTCCGGAACCTCCTAGAATTTAGCCGTCTTCTTTGACCTGAACGGTGAAACCCACGTTTCCTTACAATTCTCCACCTCGGATCATGCATTCATGCATGAGACGATCAACTTGTTATCCCTCCATCTTCTGAACATCGATTGCACCATCGCTGGTTGCCTACATATCCTCAATAGGAATCAAACCGAAATGTAGTTCACCCAAATTGGTCCGTAGAACTTCTACCAGAAGACATCAACTTGAACGTAACCAACTCAGACTTAACAATCCAACCTACTGGTGATTTTACAAATCTCCACCACGGTGAAAAATCTGACCCAGAACTATCATCATATGATCATCCGTTATGCAACATCTTGTGAAAATACACCTTACTCCTTTATGTTCACAACTCCACATTGATTGGCATCATTATAGGTGTATTGCATGCCAACTCAATCGGACCATATACGATTGTTGTTCATATGCTTCCATAAGATTTAGTTAGAGTCATTATGCGCCCTTGAGCCTTTTCCACCTTAGAACTACGAACACAACTCCATCTTGACTGGCCTTGCTCCATCTGAGTTAATGTTTCGCTATTATGAGCCACTAACTCCAAGTTGCGCACCATACCCATAGGGATGACATCCATAACTACTCGATCACCAAATGAAGCTACCATAGTAGCCTCCATGCATCTGCCTAAGCATTACCTTAGCATAACCACAATGTTCATTTTTGTCTCTAAACTCCAGCCGAGTCAATTGATTATTTGAACAACTGATCACATACTTGCTATTTTCCATGAGCATGTCCTCCAAAGCGAGTTAACGAGAAACCTTGCGTTAGTTTGTCATAAACCAACCTTCATGTTAGCTTCCAAGAAACTAACCATCTTGTATGTACCAAAGCATATTGAGCATGACTCTAACCGCGCACCAAATACAACCAATCCACGGATCATTGTCACTGCGTGCCAATCTCGAGATCATCTCTTATGAATCTTGCTTTACGAGCCTATCTCCGATTGGATCATGATTCTACGACCATCCCCAATTGAGTTTTACTCCTCCAAAAAGCTCATCATATTTTTGACCAATGCATACATACCAAAAACACGTGTCCAGCTTCACAGAGACTTTGACAGCTGACACACTAAACTTCTCACCGTTTCAGCAACCTCAGCGGGCTTTGACAATAATGTCCATTTTATAGGCATACTTGTCAAGATAGTCTTTTATCAATTTCTTAAGCAAGTATGTAGTTTAGACTTCACGATAATCAAACCACAACACACTTCGGACACGAATAACACTGTGACTAATGTCGAAGAATTCATTGTTACCGTTGTAACAATACATAAAGTCACACATTCTGCCTTGTGCATATCCCTTTAGCAATCTTGCTCCAAAACGTACACCAACGTTTGAAATATGATAATCCTTCCTTCACACAAAGACCCAATCACACACAGACATAATCTGAAACCTTCGGCAAGCAATTCAAGACGCTGTTGTGTTTATCTTCTCAAACAATGTAGAGAAAATAACTTGACGGAAACTATATCGTTGCTGAAAGAAATTTCTCAATAGAAATTTCCACCTTTATCTCTACAGGCTCTGCCACTATTGAAATCAATTTCAATAACTATAGTAGATGAGCAAACCACCAAATATTACCATTGCTATAATGTAGCTCTCTCCAACAGAAAGTCTCACACTGATCATTAAGAAATCAAATAGCCAACGGATAATAAAGGTTGACGAAAAAACACGCCGAAATTGTAGCCCTCTCAAATTCATGCATCGTGTTTTCTCCTAAATAGTATGCGCTCGATTACATAGCCACACCACCATACACATTGTAGTATTGTATCTTTATTCTTTAAACTTTTGAAGTGTCCAAACAATACCTTTTTAATTCCTCACAACGGGTCTTTACCAAAATAGGAACGTATCTACAAGACAAATAGACCAACCTGTTTCTTCCAAATGGTCTTGCACTTCAACCAGCTCCGATCGACTTCAAATGGTGTACAAACAAAAAACTCTTCGACTGAACGTCATCGAAAAGAATCAAAAGATCACAAACTATCTAGCTTCTCCATCAGAAACAGTACGAGAGAAACTCCAGAAAACATTGTTTTACCCGACACAATGTCATTCTCAACATAGACAAACAAACCCTACAAAATGTGTCTAAAAAACTTCTTCTTATATAAAAATAAGAAACCATAGCTCCACCACAACCAATATCACATTTCATCAAAGATTACTGTCCATAAACTTATTTGTAGCCACATGCTTCAAATACTATGACTGAGAATCAAACTCTTCACTTCTAGAACATATCAAATCCTGGCCAACAGACAATACTTCAAAAACAAAACCTACTACGAGGATTCCCAAAATCCTTATTGTAACAAACAACTAAGGCAGAACGCGTATGAATCCATCTTCACATTCTTCAACTTCAGGTTAAAGACAAGCAACAACAAATCCAACTAATGACGATTGATAACCAAATTATTGTTTCCCTTGGTATGGAACAACATTGAGACTTTGACATGATAATATTCCATATTTACTTCCACCAATATACAAACTAATATTTGTATTCCAACTACGATACTCTTGCCTTCTTGTGTCTTCCAAGCAAACACCGATTAATTGAAAACCAAACTACGTAGGTCTTTCTAACAATTCACAAGAATATGGTACGAAGTATAGAGAATAAATAAACTTACTTGAATTCATGCATGGGGTTTATGCTCCAATAAGTATCAATGTCAAATCTCTAATGTAGAGCACCATAAACATCAATACCACACATCTTGACCATATCGAATGCAGATCACAAGATATAATCTCATTCCTTGAGAAGTACGCTTTACTTTGCTTTGTTCCAAAAACTGATGAAATCAACTCCTACACATACTTGATAACATCAAACTCTGCATCTTCGGAAGCTATAACATCAAATCCTTACATACTTGATGAAACCAAATCCTTTGTCTTCAAAATTTTCTGCCGATCCAGAAAACCGAAAAAAACTTCTCTCTTCAAACCTTCTATCCAGCCTAAATCTTTGATACCAATTGTTGGGACAATTGGATCGCTCTGATACCAATTGTTGGGATTCAGAAGCATCTACATGCTAATACTGCGGAAACAAAATAGCTAACAAGAAACACTGGATCTCTCGGATTGCTCCATGAACCTCACTACGATCTAGGATAAGAAGATGAGAAAGAGAACCACACAGATGCAAGCCATAAACAAAGCAACAAGAAATAAAGTACTCACGGATTTAACGTGGTTCAACAATATACACAATGTGTGTAATATTGTCTACATCCACCAAACGGCTACGACCTATTTATTCATTATAGAATCACCACTGAGAATTACACAACTGATTAATTAAATCAATCCATCGACTCACCACAACGTGACCGAACACAAGAACTCTCACAAGCACCCTATAAGATCCAAAGTAGTGTCTTCACCCATATGAGATAATATTTACCGTATTATCTACCACAACGAGATGATCTTCTCTGCACGCCCTGACATAGATTACCGTGGACGCCTTTAGCTCAACACCAATAATCTAATCCAGCACCATCAAGATGATCATCTCCTCAACAAGATGTCTTACCAACATCTCCATATGAATACTCCATAACGACATATCTTCCAAAATCGATAAGTATCCCATAAGCACCATAATGGGGTACTCCTTCCACCATTAGGTCTCTCACATAACCACCTCAATAGGTGGGATAAATCCCTCACATCTCTATGAGATTTACATTGAGGATTCCACGCCTAAAACACTTAGCCTAGACCTACTTATATAGGAGTCACAAACTTGGTTCCCAAGGAAATCATGGTCAATTTGGAAACCCGTCTTATATATGGAAGTTGTCCTAAGCCAGCTACGTTTCCCTAACGGATCCTTTCCGGAACTCTTAGAATTTAGCCGTCTTCTTTGACCTAAACTAGGAAACCCACGTTTCCTTACATAGACTGCCTAGATGTCAAAGCTTCCATTATATATGGATACATTTTCTTGTTACCATTCTTGTACTCGTATAACATCTCTTTAAAATCCTCAATGTCGTAATAAAAATAATCTGGGTGAAACTCTGATGGGAACTCTGTTGAATAGAGAAGAAGATGAGTGAGGGGGTGATGAACTAGAGTCTGGTTTTGGGATTGGATTAGCATAAGGAGAATGTTGGCGACACAAGTAGAGATAAGAAGAAGCACCGATCTTTTGTAAAGTCCGTTTCATTACTTTGTGTAATTTTCAATTGAAATTTAAGATTTGATTCTGCGATTTTCCTCCAAATCTCAACATTCAACACTTTACCTAGGTGATGTCCAAATATATGCAATATACGAAGGCATGCGACACAAAATAATACAGTGAAAAGTCTTTTTTTTTTTTTGTTAAATCAAATAGAACCAGAGAACAGATTTATAACCCAATATGATAATTGATTAGCGACAACAATTAAAGTAACAGATTCCAATTCCATATCTCGTATTTTCTTCAATAATTTTTTGGGGCATCAATATCAACACAGTGAGGCAGGATGCAAATTGAAGAACTATTGAGAATTCTGGACATTTAGTTGCTTGCTTTAGTTTTTTTATGTAGAAGGATTTGGGAATGTTTATAAAATTGATAGGTACAAATTTGA
Organism: Papaver somniferum; assembly: GCF_003573695.1. Taxonomy (NCBI): domain Eukaryota; kingdom Viridiplantae; phylum Streptophyta; class Magnoliopsida; order Ranunculales; family Papaveraceae; genus Papaver; species Papaver somniferum. The sequence goes on along the minus strand of NW_020646304.1, from coordinate 103,559 downwards.
TATATTGTGGTTGTTTGATTTGTATAAGATTCAAGGGATGATTGTAACTCTGATCTCTGTTGTAACTGGTTTATCTTTGATTTTGATGAGTTTTGATTTCCAGTTATTGTAAGTCCTTCCAATTCCGAATCAGTGTTCCAATATCGATTGAATTTAGGGATTTCTTATATAAGGTAAAAAAAATTTGATAATTTTGATGGTTTATCTCTACAGTGATACTCTAATCTTAAATCTCAATAACGATTTTGATGATTTGTGTTCTTTACGTTAGCAGAGTAAAGATATAGAGAGAGAAAGAAAATTGAAAATAAAATATAAGTGAAAGTTTTCTGTCTCTGACCCTACAGCTGACTTTTGTTACAGATATTCCGATTCACAGTTGACACATAAGAATGCGAACAAGTATCCATCAAGAATAGCGTGGTATCTAGCATTTTCGAAAGAAAAAACACAAAACATAAATCCCAAAAAGCTGTACACTTACATGTGCATGACCAGATCTGACTGGATAATTTGTTTTTGCTTCCTAAACCATTTCTTTTGCTGCCTAAACCATTACCAAACTAGAAGAGGAAAATGCAAAGGTAGTCAACCAGTTGAAAGGTGAGGAAACTCAGCTGACACTGTTCCTTTAGAAGATAATGAAGAGAACTACAACCAAGCTCTTGCAACACGCATATTACATACGTTTCCAATACCAATACATAACCAGTTAAAATTAAGAGAATCCATTAACAAGAATAGTCAGCCCATGCTATTACAAGTATTTTAAAACCTCATGGGAAAATATGGGACTCCAACCGATATTGTCAACACATTCCATTTTCTTACATGCAAAAACACACATGCAAGGTATTGAAAGCGTGAAGCGTTTTTTATTTTTAGGAAGCGATGCGTATGTCGAAGCGTGAAGCGTCGCTTCACGAGTGATGTTTGAAGCGGATGATTTCTTATAAATAAATTAGTCGTAACTAGGAATTATAAATTTATTAGGAAGATAATATCTATATAAATTTTACATAAGTCTAATTATAATCAATAACAAAGCGTGTGCACATCAGTTCAACCTTCTCCAGGCGAGTGGGAGGTGGGGCATTTGATTCCCCCTTAAAACGTTCATATTTTTCTTTTAAAAGCTTTAAAAATTAGGCGGGTAAGTAGTTGACTAAGTCAAAAAGCGCATTTCACATGACCGCGCGAAATGCTGAAATTTGAAGCAAAGCGTACGCTTCATGAAAGATACGCTTCACATTACCGCTTCGGACCGAAATGCTAAAATTTGAAGCGAAGCGTACGTTCCGAAGCGTGAAGCGTACGCTTTTAAAAACCATGCACACAAGCACCAAAGAAAGGTCATCAAATTCAGCTTTCCTATTAGAAATCCTCGCTATCATAGTTGTCGCTATCATAGCCCCCGTTATAAATGTAATTATATTTTGTATTAAGAGCTGTCGGGCCTAATATGGAGAATCTCACGACACAGCAATTGAGAGGCAAAAAGAAAGAATCTTGTTTTACTAATCATTGTACAATATCCAAGTAGTGAGTAAACTAGGAAGATCTGTTACCAAAAATATGCACAATAGCCAAGTAGTGAGTAAAATATTACGCTCGACATAGTCGCGACAAAGTTTCTTCCTTTCCTCAGGCTCCAAATCATGAATGTCTTGATATTCACCAACGAGATCAACTTTTTTTACAACTCCAACCTCTTCCATAAGCTTATCGTCATCTTTTTCATGTTCTCTAACCCTAGCCATCCTAGCTGCCATTACATATGAATACATATGTTGGAAAATATACTAAGTAATAATAGAGAAGACAAGTTAGCATACTCAATACAAGATATGTTATAAGTAAGACACAACCAAATATGACAAAGGCACAAACTTGGACTAGTTCTACTGTGACGTTTTCACAAACATGTTGTGTGCAGTATACCTGTAAATTGATGTTAGTTTAATTCATCCCTTATGCTTTCCACAAATGCAATGTTGGTGTATTCCATTCAGTACCCAACTTCATAAACATTCCACCGAATATAATAAACACAGTTTCAACATAATTCAAGCATTCAAATCAATAACACAATTGAAAAGAGAAGGACATATAGAATCAGGGAATAAAAAAAGCAAACAGTGGACTGAGGCTAGAGAAATTCTCTATGTCCTTAAAACGATTGCGCCCCCAAAATGATGCCATATGGTTGTTTGGCGTTCGTCTCCCAGGATACAACAATCTCCTTCTTGATTGATGCAGCACTTCAAACAATCAAGACTCAACAAACTAAATTGTGCAGAATATGTAATCTCTTTGACACTTCAACTTAACAAAACAGAAGCAAGAATTTTTTTGATGACTCTGAAATAACAAATCAAAACAGATTTTTATAGGAGAAAATGGTGACGGTAGGAAGAGACAGGAGTCTGTTGCGAAGAGGCACCACGTCTGGTCCTCAAACAGACACTAATCCTTTCAGAGACACAATAGGAAGTTAGGAACTGTTTGTTGGTTATTTTGACACCAAGTAATAACCCTGCTGCCAACGCTTGACATAGTTCCCTTATTTCTATTCAACTGATTAGGAACTATTCCTAATAATCTTCTTATTATTATTCTTGTAGTCAATTAATAACTAACATCTCTTTAAAATCCTCAGTATCGCAGTAAAAATAATTTCCGGGAACTTTCACTAAGTTATGTTGAACTTTGATGAACTAAGCGGAAGCAGCAAAAGGGAGAGGAAGGAGGAAAAACTAGGTTTTGGTTTGAAGCTCGGACAAGGAGCAAGGCGACACGAGTAAAGAGAAGAAGAACCGCTGTGTTTTATGAAAGTCTTCCTGATTGCGTGCATTTTTCGATCAATAATTCTAGATTGACTTCGTTTTTTTCACCGAGATCACGGTGGTGTGAGACAAAAGACTGGGCCCATTTCTGCCCTTCTAATCCTGGTGCTAAGCGCGCCCCTTTCTATCTGTGCGATCCTGTTTCGGTGCATTTTGAAGTGTAGTTTTCGATGAGTGTAGACTCACTGTTTTTCAATTAAAATTTAAGATTTTATTCTCCGATTTTCCGGAGAAATAGATTATAGGGGGAAAAGGTAGAAAACCGTTCGCACCAACTTACCGGGAAAAGTTAGCAAAACGACCCACGAAAAGAAGAGTGCACCAAGAGATGGAAAAAAAAAAGAAAGTAATGACATATTGTAGAGCTGGACAGAGATCGAAAATCAAATTCAGTAGAATGGAAATTAGAATGGATATCCAACAAAAAAAATTGGCTACCAAGTGATTGATTCATCATTAGGGTCGAATTCGATTGCGCCCAGTCCATCTCCAAGTCCCACCTGATTGTCTTCTTAGCTTAGGACTTGGGAGAAATTAGTTCATAACTAGAATGTAACCCGTGCTACGCACCGGGACCAGTGGAATCAGCTAATTTAATGTGGCGGGGCTTCGCCCCGTACCCGTGGTCAAATGCATTAAACATTTTTCTAAACAATCTTTGATTAGTTTGATCTTTTAAGGGGTAGGGAATTGTAAAACCCTCGTGGTATTGACGATCTAAATTTCGTATTATAATCCTAATCTCATGTATTAATGGTATATGTGTGTCGCTTGGTATGGCGAGGCTTCGCCCCGCACCCGTTACCTAAATGCATTGGAACTTGCTTATAAAATTTTTGATTACTCTAATTATTTGGGAAAGTATGGTACCCTTTGATAACTAAACTATCTTTCAATGATCAAACTATGTTATATTTAATATTTAAAAATATTTGTACAGGGCGACAGTATGAATTAAATCTGAAGCAGCCAAAAAAAAGTTGTGTTAGAAATGCTTATATCATAATGGAAAATCAATCTTATATACGTCTTCTATCACCCTTAACAATGACAACTAAATGCATCAACTAATTGTTTTTGTTTTTTGTATTGCTACAGAAAATTTTTTGTTCAAAGTGGAACCAAGCTGGAAAGGATTTACAAACGTTATTGGTTTATCAATCACTAACCTGTTCACCATTGTTCATACCAAACTATCAAGACATGAGACTTACCAAAGAGCCAATTAATTTCTTATAAATTGTCTGGGTTTGGTTTAAATCAACATTAAAAACAAAAGGTAACCTTATACATAAGATGTCGCCTCTTTCAAAAAAAAAACCTTTTTGGATGATGCTACATATTGAGGGTTGTGTTGTGTGTAAGCTGTGATGACATTTCGGCTGATTTTGCATGGCCTGCATTTAAAAATGCACACCCAATACTTACTGCCATGTGATTAGCACATACGTGGACAACCAAATGCATCCAAATTGACAACAAATATGAAGAGGGCAAAGCTAACCTAAATAATAAGAAACCCTCCGCTATTTTCATTAGGATGATTCTGCAGTGCGATTTCAAACCAGGTGAAAACCGCTGCACACAAAATTGGTGGGCCCCACCCACCCCAAAGCAAACAGGGATCGCATTATTGGGTTTATGTGTCTGGCGGTTTTTTCTCACGGTTTTTTCCGTGGTTTGTTAAGAATTTTTGTTCATTATTATTGGGATTTTTCTTTTACTTTCTGAGCAAAAGCCTAATCATCATTAACATCTATATGCACGTTCAAGAAAGAAAGATGTGGTATACAAAGCTTGTTCATATACTCTATGTATATCTTAACATGGGTTCTCTTGTGACATCTGGTGGTGGAAGTAGCTCTTTGAGAGATGCGTACCACCGAAAATAACATGGGCCATTTCATAGATCCACAACAAATCCATGGCAACACAGGAGCAGAATTACAGTGAGAACCTAACAACCATCCAACTAATTCGCAATCGATCAACAAACCTGAAAATCATAAACAACCGAATTGGATGTTGTTGTTGGTTTATATCGTACCATTTATCATATCTCACTTAACTAAATTGGGACCGTTCTGAAATATCAAAGATGCATATTCCAAGAATTTTATAAGTTGTAGATCATTCTAAGCTGAGTTTGTAGGATAAGATCATAAGGAACCACATGGTTGAAACTAAACTCAAGCTGCTAAAAGTTCTGAACACAATAATGCATAATAACAACATATACGAACATATAGAAAATCAATGAAAAGGGAAAAATTTCAGCTAAAGCGATGTATATATCATCTTTTGTCATTTGTTATAAATGTAAAAACGCGCAATAAAGTGCAACCAACCATCCGTTATCCTAATACATAAGGTAAACCATTTTGTTCCCGGAAGCGACAAATTAAAGAATTATCAAGGAACTAAGGCTGGAAAAGCCTGTCCTATTGCTGATTTAGAATTAGACTTTGATACTTCCACCATATCCATGACACCTTGCTTCATATTATGTATCTGAAATAAAATGATACAACATTAGCATCACTATAACTAATTTAAAGAAACTCAAACTAAAGTAAATTAACTAACATGTTAGAAAACCATAGCATCGGGACATTAATATCTCATCCGTTGTAGCATCACAATCGTAGCTTGTCCCATATCATGGTACTATTTATAAGTAAAAGGTGTCATTTGATTTCCATCGTTGTCTAGTTTTATTAAGCGAAAAGCATAAAGATCTTATTTTTGTGCTATTGCATGATGTCTGGCGAACCTAAGAACAAAAGTATAAACCTAAGATGAAGTTGCATGCATGCATACATATACGGAGAACGTGCTCCAACAAATCCAAGGGGTTTAGTTTAATCCAGCTCCTTTCAAATTAAGCCATGATTACATGTCATAATTTCCAAAATAACCACGCCCCGGCTAATTCCAACCAACGAATCTTATGGCCTCCTCAAAAACTGGGATTTGTCCAATATCAAAAGGCATATGTTGGAAAAACCCAACCAAGAAATACCAGGAATTGAATCATAAGAACACGGAGGAGAAACTGAAGAAACTCTCACAAATCAAAATAAAGCAGAGAAAATAAAACATAAAACATTTTAACAAAAAGAAGAAATTATAACATCATTTAACAAATCAAATAAGTGATATTTAATAACAAAAAACAAAAGTAAGATGAAATATAGATATTTACCTGTGTTCACAGGCCTGGAGATTTTGAAAGGCCTGGTAATAGAACTGGAAAATCGAAGTGGGTTTCAAGTAACACGTCACAAACTTGGTTTTCTATGTTCTGTTTATCCAATAAGATTCAAGAAAATGAGCAGAGCACCTGAATGAAATCGTCGTGCAAATCGAGCAAGCTACTTTTCCTTTCTAATAAAACATCCAAGTTTCTGCGGGGTTGGTTATAGGCTGTTGACATGCACAGGAAGGAGCGATGTGTTGACTTTCTCCTGTTGTGTTTGTATTCATGACCACCTAGCTGCACAGCCTGTACCTAAAACATTAAAGGCCAAGTCTGTGTGGCCAATAAGAAACACAGTGATTCTAAATAAACCGAGTAACTAAACCACCCCAAAACCACATTTGAAAAAGTTCTCACTGTTTTTATAGTGATGGTGGGTCCCGATGGGCCCCGTCGGAGGACAGCAGGGGGCCACTTATGGTGGAGCACATTGAAAGTTTTGTGAGGAGTGGTTTTCACGTAGGCTAATTCGGCGGCGGTTCGAATAGACTTTTTGTAAGAAAAACGGATCAGTCTCATACGCTGATCCGTGTCGAATAAGAAACATGTCATAGTTTTTTTAAGCATAATACATATATATTTATTAACAGAAATTGATAAACCATAAATTAAAAGAAAGCAAAGAAAAGTAGCGAATATAATTTTTTCTGATTCAGAACTATCACTTGCAAAATCACCAAAAAGAAAAGGAATTAAATAAAACACAAAAATGGTCAAAAAGACCAAAACAGAAAATTCATGGGTGAAATAGATTCTTAGCTTTAAATACTGTTTATATAGCCAAAATTTAGAAAAATACTGTTCATTTAGGCAAAATTGGTATTTGACCCAGGAAAATAAAAACAAAAAAATATCAATCACCTAAAATACCCCTTGACCCTTTAAACTAAGTTTTTTATAGCAAACAAATTTGTCTCACGTACAAATTTAATCTAACATCAATATCCCAAAATCTTTGAGTATTTGAGCGGCACCAACAATACCAAATCTGAAAGAAAAAAAAATATGTGTGAAAAAGAGAGTACTACTGCTAAATTACTAAATTAAAGGTAGAAAACATGGCAATATGGTGCTGGATTTAAATTCAGTTTGCAAAAAATGTGATCGTATTGCTAAAACTATGATAAAATATGACGAAACCAGGTTTCATCCTAGTTTAAACATGTGTGAAACGAAATCCAACCTAATGCAAAACTGGATGAAAACTAGTTTCAGCTAGTTTAAGCATGAGTGAAACCAAATTCAACCTAATCTACAATAAGATGAAAAATAGTTTCATCCTAGTTTAAACATGGGTGAAACCAGTTTCATCTTAGTCCAACAATAGGCTAAGGAAAATTCAATACAATTTATAACATAAAGAAATCATTATCAACCTAGTTTTAAACATATGACAACCACGACAAGAGATAAATAAAAGAGAATATTTTGCTTTATTTAGCAACCGCAAATTGATAGTCATTTTGATTGCATAGCTTGGTGCATGTGTGTTAGGCCTGCTACTGCAACGTTCTGAAAAAAAATATTCAATGAATATATATACTAAATGCCAGACAGGGGATCGATTATATGTACATTTAATTACTAGTCAAGCATTCGTCAAAATGAATGTATATTTTTTTTATAGATGACAATGCAAAAGTGCAGCTGGATAACCATATTCAAATCAATCTAAAACAGGATGAAAACTGATTTCATCCTAGTTTAAACATGAGCGAAATCAATTTCGAATCAATCTAAAACAGGATGAAACCAGTTTCATCCCAATCCAAAACAGAATGAAATTAGTTTCATCCTGGTTTAAGAATGGTTAAAACCAAATGCATCCCAAACTTAAACATGAATGAAATCAGTATCATCCTATATAAACGTGGATTAAACCAAATTACACTCAATCTACAGGATGGAACTAGTTTCATCCCAGTTTAATCACCCGTGCAACCAAATATTCAACTCAATCCAAAAACAAAATCAACTAATTAATAATTCAATTAGCAAACCAATGGTTGCACAGGTAGATCAACAACTAGAATTCTGTGAAACCAAACCAAATTCAATCGATTTTAAACTATTTTACACAGGTCAATTTATGTCGTTCATAAAATTTAATCAAAAAGAAAACTAGGGTTAAGAAACTTACATGTTCTGTGATTTTCAAGATGTTGATGATTCAAAAACTAATTCAATTCTTCTCCTTATGAAATTAATGATGAAATTAGGGCACGAGATGTTTTTAACGGTGGTGGAATCAGATTGAAATATGTTGATGTTGATATTTGAGGTGGTGAAAGTGAAATCTTAGCCATCATACCCATCACGTCGACCACCATCTTCTCTGCCCATCAAATCTCTCAATTCTCGATCTCACGGAAGTAACAGCAGCAATGACTGAAACGGTGGTGGTGGAGAAACAGAAGATCGAGAGCAGAAGAAGAAAGAATGAAAATGGTGGAGATCTGGAGAGGGAGATCGATATATCCAGAGAGGAAGAAGAAAGGTATGGTAATTGGGTCAGTTTCAATTAAAAAGATTTTTCTGTCTATTTGACCCAGGCTGAATCCTAACTGTCTTACTGGCCCAGAAAACTTGCAATTTTGGCTATATGGCCCATTTTCTGAAAAAAAAATATTCTACATTATCAGATGAGTATAGGGCAAAAAAAAGCACTAGGGTATCCCATAACCTCTGTCGACTCATCCATGAATTAATAGCAGTCATATATTATTTTCTTATACACACGCATAAGCGTTCATAGTAACATGGCTCAAAGTCATAGGCAACAATTCGAAGTTGAAGTTCAAAATTGCTCAGCAGACGAGCCCTTAATGGTTTCTGCAGATGTTACCTCAGAAGTTCATGGGTGGAAATACTTGGGTACAGGTACAGTTCAGTGTTGGTTGCTTTATGATTTGTTTGGTTCCTGGTTGAAGTCTAGCTAGGTATCGACAAAATGATTTCGGATCAACAGAATGATCTTTATCACATGTATTATGCCATTTGGACACACTAGTTAGTTTTTATTTATTTATATTAATCAAAATTTATTTATTTATATTAATCAAAACAGAAAGTATTGTCATCAGACAAGAAACTAATCGGAAGTCTAGCAACAACCTGGTTCCAACTCCAAAAAGAAAAAATCATAGTTTTTTTTTTTAATT
>NW_020646304.1:63759-94121 GCF_003573695.1 Papaver somniferum | reverse complement strand
TCAAAAAAAAAAAAAAAAAATCATAGTATTCCATTCATCCTGTGCTGATTCTTAATTGAAATATCATGTTTCTGCCTCTGAATCTCTACGCTCAAAATTTCTTTCTTTCTTATCGTTTCTTGTCTGGCTATGCTGCAAATCAGTCGAGCAACAGACTTCTACCGTGAGCAGCCAGCTTCCTGGCTTTATTTAGAACCAGATAGTGACTTAATGGTATGATACAACATTTTACCTCGATGTTGTCTAAATATATGCCGCCCCATGAGAATCAATACAAAGGTGCATGCAATACAAAAGAAAACTGAAAGACTATTGTGAAAAGTCAAATTTCCATGCATGAGAGGTCCAACCAAGCTCTTTTGCAACATGTTTTTCCTTAAGGGGGTTTAGCCCCTTGAACAATTCCTCTATTTGGTCCAGATTAAAGGACAGCAGGTAGTGATAGATATAGCGCAAGCTCAAATCGAAGTAAGGGACAAGAACCGGAATTAAGAAGTAGTAACTAAACTTAGACGTTGTGTACTAGCTATTATTTGATGAGCAATAACATGCATATTCTTCATATCATACCAAAAGAGCTAAATTAGTTGTGAAAAGTGGGTAGCAAATAGACCAGGATATTCATGCAAATAAACATACCCTTCTAAATACGAACATAAGTACCAACATATAACCAGTGTCACATTAAGAACTCATAGGAACATCCCATTATCTTACATGCAAAAAGACAAACATTAGTTAAAGATCGTAAACACACATGCTATGATGAAATTCTGCTTCATGTTAGTCCTCTTTAATCATATTATTACCACAGATAATGACCTGGTTTGCCCAATGCATCAGTTCTTTCACCGCCTGTCCTGCCGAATGAGAAGAAATCGTACCCACTACAATTAAGAAGAAAAAAAATGTTTTGCTTTTTAATTATCATTATAAATTAAGAGAAAAGATCGTTAACATGTTTACTATCTCCCAATTTCAGCACCCATATCACACAACAACAAGTTTATAGCTATTATACTCTTCTACATTTCTACAAAAAACGAGCACTATCCAAGACGTATAGCACCAACATTTACCACTTTAAAAATCAACTTTCAAAGTTTAACAGGTGAAATTAAAATTGGTGGATTGTGAGGTTTGGTATCTTAGAATGCACTATTTTAGATGAGAATGAAAAACGTTACAAGAGGAATATACTAACAAAATATTAACCAACAATTCATTAGAAAATTGTGTCAATGGATTCTCCCTCATGTTATACTCATAATAAATAATGATACAATAGCCAAGCAGTGAGTAAAACAATACCTGATCCCATACGGATTAGGAGGATAGTCCAAGACACGCTCCTTTTCCATAAACCTTGAAGAAAATAATTTATTCTCAGTTATAACAATACTAATAGTACTAGCAACTAGTCGACTAAACGCCCTAGAATCACCAGTAACAACTAAAAGAGGAGAAAAGACATCATAAGAAGAAACAAAATCATGGAAGGCGTGCCTGAAGACACCATAACAATAGTAATAAGTAGAACTACATATGAAACTTTACGTGGTGGCTAGGCAAACATAAAGACACCATAACAATAAACAGTTAGCAAGGAATGCAGTAGGTCAAAATTACCCCGTGGTTGACTCCACTTGTTTCCCTTCTCCTGCAGTAAATCATGATATAAAACTAATAAGAACCAAATATAATAGAATAAATTATCCAACAAAGCATAAAACAGATGATAAAAGGAAAAAAATCAACATGATCATTTCTTCTCTTTGTGTACACTTGTAAGAGCAGATCAAGTAAGGCATTATGTTAATGTGCCTAGGGTGTCCAAGTAGCCAGAAGCTAGCATCTACCCTTAAAAAAAATTCAGGTCCATTAGAGCAAAGAATTATCCAACCCTGATCCCATTATCAGGTTCAGTAACAATTCTTACGCCATGTTACTTATAGATTTTTAAAAATTTGCTCAGGACGCAAACCAAGTAATCAAAGAGCTACGATACCAAATGCATGACTACTTTTCTCTAATAATAACAATTACATTCACTTGGCACATACATCCAATGTGTGAAGTCAAAATGAATCAACATTTCGACTCAAACACTTAAACTAGCTAGTAAGCGCTGTGACTCGTATTTATATGCAAAGTCTTGGTAATTGGAGGAAATTATATGGCACTGTATCAAACAAAAAGAATGGAAGAGGAAAAAATGTGCTTTTTTGATGCATCTTCCATTTTCTTTCTCTGTAAATTTCCACCTAGATCTCCAACTTAAAATGATCTGCTTCTCAAACTTCACCCCTTTTGACACTTTACAAGTTCATCGTGTAAATTCTGCTGCTGCCTTTTGTTGTTGCTATATCAATTATCAATAGATGGATGAATTACCTAGTGCTATGTTATGGATAAATTAATTTATAGATAAAAAAAATGTTTGAATTCAGTTTACTTACTTGCTACTGTAACAAATAATACAAATTTAACAATCGAAAGCAATTTTAATTGAAGTGAAAATTACCCTCATCACGACGGGCGCAATTCTCGCGATGAACTTCCTTCTTATCACCACCTCTTGATAGAACTCCAAGCTCGTTCATAAGCTTCTTGTCTTCTTGCGCATGTTCAGAAAACCTAGCTGTCAAAGCTTCGAATATATATGGATACATTTTCCTGTTACCACTCTTGTACCCAATTAGCATCTCTTTAAAATCCTCCATGTCGCAATAAAAGTAATTTGGGTGAACATACTGTTCGGTTCGGTAGACTCTGGAGTGGCGAACTCTGTTTAATAGAACAGAAGAAGAAGATGAGTGAGTGGGTGATAAACTAGGGTTTGGTTTGGGGATCGGATTAGCAGATGGGGAATGTGGCGAGTAGACAGAAGCAGAACCACCGAACTTTCGTAAAGCCCTTATCATTGTTTTGTGTATTTTTCAATGGAAATTTAAGATCTGATTCTGCGATTTGCCGCCTTTGATGAGGTGAAGGAGAGATGAAATGAAGAAGAACGGCAACCAAGGCTTGAAAGTTGAAACCCTAACAAAAGCTTTTTACTTTTTGGACCCGGGGTGTTTATTATTTATGCATATTCATCAGGGGTGTATCATGCGCACTGGAGGGGTCGCGGGGTGCGAATCATACGAAAACTGAGCCGGTCGGTTGCAGAAACAATCCACTTATTATGTAAGATGACGTTATTAAGTGGCCCACCATTTCTACAAGCAGAACACTCGAGAGTCAAGACTTTACTCCGATTTTTTTTTAAGCATGAACTTTACTCAATATTCAATTTGGATAAAGATGATCCTCGAAGGATAAGCATGTAATTTCCCACCCTTAATCACGTGTATTATGAGGTGGCATCACCAAAACTAAGCCGTGTAAACACAAAATAGTCCGTAACTTGGTATCGATACCGACAAAAAATGAAACTAAGTGATAATAAAACGGAACTCTTATAAAATGATATTACTAACCAAACTCACTATTATATGTTAACTCACCATACTGATATAGTAAGGCTACGGTACGAATGGTGTATACACTACTAATTAATTAACACAAGCTACTGAACTAACTACTAACTTTGAAAGTGAAGGTTGAAAGCAAAGGAAACATTTCATTTCTGAAGTTTTGTTTCTTCCTACATCCAAAAAGTACAAGCTGCTCGGCTATTTATAGCAAATATGAAGGGCTAATACATGGACACGTGCTAACAGTACTTAGAGCTCAGGCTATTGATACTTATCACAAGTTTAGGCGGTTTTATCTTAGCCGCAAAGTAATCCAGTAAAAACTGGAATGTTCACGATAGTCAAAAGGGGTGAGGAGGTGAGAATTCTCTCGAATGCACTTGAGTAATTTTGGGTGGAGATAAAATGGTGGGTCATCCTTTATGTCATGCTTACATAACAGTCCCCCTTGGACCACCATTTCTAAGATGTTGCCTCATTAAAACCTTGCCGGTAAAACCCAGTAGGACAAAACTCGGACGAAGGAAAAATAGTACAACAAAAGTCTTAGAACGGTGTTGGACACGCGTATGCTGCCTTATTAAACCTTGACAAGGAAAACCCAGTGGGACAAAACCTTGGCGAAGGAAAAAGAGTACAACGCGTTGTAGTCCAAAGCTCCCCTGAACAAAACCTCCATTAATTTGTCTGCTTGTACATGTGGCGCACTCCGATTCCATATACCAACTTCCGAAAAATTTTAGTCGGCAGACACTTGGTGAATAGATCAGCATAATTCTCACATGATTATATCTTCTGGATATCAATCTCGTTATTTTTCTGGAGGTGGTGAGAATAAAATAATTTGGGTGAAATGTGCTTCCTTTTTGTGGTGATTTATTCACTTACTTACCATGTGGCCCCTCTAGAAAATTTGGTCTAGAATATCTATCTTGTTCTGTTGCCACATCTGCTAATTACTGCAAGATTGTTCTACAATAAGCTTGAGGTTTGGTATGCCAAAGCAACACACTTAATTGCTACATTGACTTTAAGTTTACACTCAATATAATTTGTGATTAGCCCCTTTTCCCTATTCCAAGGCCTGGTGTAAGTGCGTTGAACCTCATTTGCCCTGCTGATGCCTGGCCAGTTGCAGTGCCATTTCTCCCACACACTCTCTGTCTATTGTAATTAATATAGTTCGCAGATCTCTTGCACCATAAACATTTAACAGAAGGGAAGGCCTTCTATCTGATAGCCATCCATATCTATGATTCTTTGCTACGTGCAGCTTGTATCTCGGGCATATTGTGCATGTATTCCGTTGAATCTGAAATTTTGAATAGTATTTGGTGGTGGTATTGTTCATGAAGATCTTTAAAGTGATTAGAGACATAAAGATTTCATGGGTTTGTAAAGACTAAAGAAAAAAGATACAAAAAAGTGGCTCTTGCTTACTAATCAATGACAATTAAAGCCCCCCCGAGAAGCATCAACTGTAACTAAAGAATCATTTGTGGCTTTCCATTTTTCGGTCTCTAAACCAGGTTATTATGATTTTGCTAGATAGATTATAATCAGAGTAGAGGATTCATTTTTTTTAATTATACATTCTAAAGTTTGGTTGTGGTTTTTTCTTAATGTCCAGTTAAGAAAGATTCTAGAGCCTTATAGTTTGTTAAAAGAGGTGTCATAAAGCTGGAGCCCGTCAAAGTCCTTTACTGCTAGAGATAGGAGTCTTCTGCTGAGTTATCCATGTTACCTTCAAAAGAAAAAGAAAGATAGTGGTCTTTAGAGAAATGGGTAAGAGAAAATTAGAGTAATGGGGTACTGAGGAACCAGTTCCCAGTTCTAGAGAATAACTTGAAGATTTTGTGGATCAAGAATCCCATTTTTTTTCCAGATAATTGTCGCTGCAGGTAAAGGTGATTTTTCTTACACTCATCTTCCAGACAGGGACTTTAATAACTTAACCTTCCCACCGGGAATAAGGGAGTTTTGGTTTGATGCACTACTCTTCATACATCGTGTTTGCATCGCCTGATTTTTTTTCATTGTTGTGTTTGTATCTCTTTATGTTTTGACTTGAATTATTCTCTGTTCATGAAAGGAGATCGCACATCTCTGACCTCATTTAAAACACTGGATACAGCTCTCCTTGGTGTTAGTTTGATATTTAATTTTAAAGACATGCTTACTCTGCTGTAACTACGTGGTGCTGTGTATGCTTGTACTCTTGAAAGAGGTACTGAATTGTGGTACTGTGATAAATTGCAGAGGCAGGGATCGTGGTTCGAGAGATGACTATTCTCCAAGACGTCCCATCTCAAGGTCACCCGGGCGGTCCATCTCAAGGTCACCAAGACGTCCTATCTCAAGGTCACCTGAACGGTCCGTCTCCAAGTCACCAAGGCGTCCCATCTCCAAGTCGCCAAGATGTTCCATCTCCAAGTCGCCAAGACGTCCTATCTCAAGGTCACCTTCTCCAAGGGATGAGAGGGACTATGGATCTGACCAAAGGTCACTTAGCCCTCCACCAGCCAAAGTTCGAAGTCGATCAAGATCTCGTGAAGAGGACCACAGGCCAGATCAGAGGTCACCTAGCCCTGAGTCTAAGGTTCATAGTCCACCAAGGTCCTCGCGTGATGCGAGGGACTATGTATCGAATAGAAGGTCACCGAGTCCAGGAGTTAATGGTCCGAGTCCCTCTAAATCTCGTTCACCCAGCCGCAGGTATACCTCAATTTGTTATATTTCGTCATGAACTGCTGCTTTTCACCCAATAGAGCATATCCTTTTGATCTTTGTTGCCGAAATCTTGATCTATTTTCCAGTTATGCAAAGCTGTACTTCTCTTGCGGCGAAAGATTTGAAGTATTACTCATTCTCTTTCTTTCTTTTATTTCAGTCCATGATATAACTTCGAGACACGAAGAATGGGCTGATCATAGCATGGATTTCGCTAGTGGACGAACTTGCTACTGGTGTTTCCTGGAAGCTAGCTTGTAATATTTTTTTTTTCAGTTGCAAGAACAATAAGCACATTTAGGTTTTTATATTGATTTTCTTCATGTGTGAGATTAAAATATGTAACTAGAATGCTTCCATGAAGGCTACTTTTGTGGATGCTAAAATTTTCCATTTTCCTTTACTTGTGTTCTTCCATTGCTTTGCACATTCAAACGCTATGTAGTTAACTTTTGCATCTTGTAGTTAAATTGTCATGCGGAAACTGACCAGTGAGAGAGAGATATCTATAAGATTGGTCACATGACTATTGACTTTCATTGGTCGACTGGGATTGATCTTGCTTAAATTTTTGTTGCCTTTCAACTCATTACCAGATTTCTGACTATCATACTATTCACTTTTTTTTTTTTAAATTCGAACATGCTTGCAGAGTGGATTGGCCATGGATGGGATGATGTTGATTTGGATGGCATAGACTGCTGCGAGGGACCTGTTTCTTAGACGGTTCAAACTTTTGAATTCCGGCAAGGTTTTTGTCTTGTTTGCGTTAGGAGACGGGCAACATATGCATACACATAATACACTCCATATCTTGCCTGCACCTGTTGTTCAAACAAATCTATGCCTCTTGAAAGCGTCCATCAACCTATTCCACTGAATGGGCTGAAAGATGAGCCGAACAGCCAAGGCAACATGATCATTCCTTTTCTTTGTCTAGAAAACTCTTTATTACTCATTTACTCGTACGAATGACAAGTCTTTCCAGCGCCAAAGGACACTCGATGAAGATATGATCGATGGAGTTATCACAAAATTTATGCATATTAGCTGCACCTCATATTTGCAAGTTGTGCAAGGTGGGGAGGCTTTCTAATACAGCTTAACCTAAGAAAAATGCACACTTTATGCAGATTTTCTTTTCCGGGAAGTTCACAATCCCAGCTTTATGCTCGAGCTGGAGATCATAAGAAAACTTTCACACTAAACTCCCATGACTTTGTTCCTGTCCAAAGCAAAGTATTTTCCTCCGAAGGGTTTAAAGACACAAGGATCCAGCAAGGCCAGGGCATAGTGGACTGTTTTGTAGTTCTTATAACTACTGCACACCACTTGTCTTCAAAATGAATACCTACATGGCTCCATGAGTAAAAAGGCTATCATACATGAATGAATCTTGTATTATGGCTCAACTTCATAGGTAATAATTCCAAGTTGAAATTCCTCAGGTAACAATTTGACCTTTATCTATGCTGTGCATATCTTCGAATTTTCCTTTTTTTATTTCTCTTTTTTTGTTGAAAATATCTTGAAAATGAATACAAAGGTTGCATGCGATACAAAAGAACACAAAAAAAGATGTGTCAAATCAGATCTGACTGGATAATATGTTTTTGCTTTAGACAATTTCTGTTGTTGCAGAAACAAAACTCGAGGAGGAAAAAGAGATGAGGGTCGATCTAGTTGAAACTTGAAAAGGAAATGTCTTGGGACTCTAATAGATATTCTCAGCACATCCCATTATCTGACATGCAGAAACACAGATATTAATTAAATATCATCAACGCACGTACTACGATCGAATTCTGCTTCATCTTAATCCTTAAATTATAATCCGCCTTAGCACCATGGATTATGATATGGTTGACCGAGCGCATAAGTTATTTTACCTCCAGTCCTGCCGTATAAGGAGAAATCATGACCACTGCAATTAAGAAGAAAATAAAATATTTTGCTTTTTAATTATCATTATAAATTAAGATTGGAGTTCGTTAACACATTCACTCTCACCCTATATACCCAATATTACACGATAACAAATTTATAGCTTTTATTTTGGTATTGTATTCTTATAGCGTTCTACATCTCTACAAAAAATGAGCACAATCCAAGACGTATAACACCAACATCTACCACTTCAAAAATCAGCCATTCAAAGATTAACAGGTGAAGTTAAAAACTGGTGGGTGGCGATGTTTGGTATCCTAGAATGCACTGTTTTTGATAAGAATGTAAAATGTTACAGCAGGAATATACTATCAATTCATTATAAAATTAGCGTGGAAACTGTGAGGTAGTGTGAGAAAAAATTATGTCAACGGATTTTCCGTCAGATTAAATTCAATAAAACAGTATTTGATCCCATACGGATTAGGAGGCCAATCACCTACACGCTCCTTTATCATAAACCTTGAAGCAAATAACTTATTCTTGTCGGTTCTAAATTACCCCGTAGTTAATAACAATAAACAATTAGCTAGGCATGCAGCAGACCGAAATTACCCCGTAGTTGATTTCACTTCTATCCATTCTCCTGCAGTAAATCATGATAAAACTAATAAGAAACAAAATATAATAAATATCCAACAAGGCGTAAAACAGATGATAGAAGGAAAAAAGCAACATGATCATTCCTTTTCTTTGTATAGAACTATGAGAGTTGATCCAGTAATCCATTGAACTGAAAATTACCCTGATCACGACGGGCGCAGCACTCGCGATAAAGTTTTTCCAGTTCCTCAAGGTCCTTCTTGGCTTGATAATTATGATCATCATCAACTTTTGTTAGGACTCCAAGCTCTTTCATAAGCTTCTCGTCATCTTGTGCATGTTCAGACTGTTGGGGTTCCGAGCCATCTACATGCTAATACTGCTGAAACAAAATAGCTAACAAGAAACACTTGATCTCTCGGATTGCTCCATGAACCTCACTTCGATCTAGGATAAGAAGATGAGAAATAAAACCACACAGATGCAAACCATAAACAAAGCAACAAGAAATAAAGTACTCACGGATTTAACGTGGTTCAACAATATACACAATGTGTGTACTATTGTCTACATCCACCAAACGGCTACGACCTCTTTATTCATTATAGAATCACCACTGAGAATTACACAAATGATTGATTAAATAAATCCATCGACTCACCACAACGTGACCGGACACAAGAACTCTCACAAGCACCCTATAAGATACCAAGTAATGTCTTCACCCATATGAGATAATATTTACCGTATTGTCTACCACAACGAGATGATCTTCTCTGCACACCCTGACATAGATTACCATGGACGCCTTTAGCTCAACACCAATAATCTAATACAGCACCACCAAGATGATCTTCTCCTCAACAAGATGTCTTACCAACATCTCCATATGAATACTCCATAACGACATATCTTCCAACATCGATAAGTATCCCATAAGCACCATAATGGTGTACTCCTTCCACCATTAGGTCTCTAACATAACCACCTCAATAGGTGGGATGAATCCCTCACATCTCTATGAGATTTACATTGAGAATTACACGCCTAAAACACTTAGCCTAGACCTCCTTATATAGGAGTCACAAACTTGGTTCCCAAGGAAACCATGGTCAATTTGGAAACCCATCTTATATATGCAAGTTGTCCTAAGCCAGCTACGTTTCCCTAACGGAGCCTTCCGGAACCTCCTAGAATTTAGCCGTCTTCTTTGACCTGAACTAGGAAACCCACGTTTCCTTACAATTCTCCACCTCGGATCATGCATTCATGCATGAGACGATCAACTTGTTATCCCTCCATATTCTGAACATCAATTGCACCATCGCTGGTTGCCTACATATCCTCAATAGGAATCAAACCGAAATGTAGTTCACCCAAATTGGTCCGTAGAGCTTCTACCAGAAGACAGCAACTTGAACGTAACTAACTCAGACTTAACAATCCAACCTATTGGTGATTTTACAAATCTTCACCACGGTGAAAAATCTGACCCAGAAACTATCATCATATGATCATCCGTTATGCAACATCTTGTGAAAATACACCTTACTCCTTTATGTTCACAACTCCACATTGATTGGCATCATTATAGGATGAGGATTTGACTAGAGATACCACCGTTTTAGACGATGTAGTTCATGATCCTTTAGCCTGCAGTATGTTGGATAATCCATTAGTTGATGTGTATTGCATGCCAACTCAATCAGACCATATATGATTGTTGTTCATATGCTTCCATAAGATTTAGTTAGAGTCATTATGTGCCCTTGATCCTTTGCCACCTTAGAACTACGAACACAACTCCATCTTGACTGGCCTTTCTCCATCTGAGTTAATGTTTCGCTATTATGAGCCACTAACTCCAAGTTGCGCACCATACCCATAGGGATAACATCCATAACTACTCGATCACCAAATAAAGCTACCATAGTAGCCTCCATGCATCTGCCTAAGCATTACCTTAGCATAACCACAATGTTCATTTTTGTCTCTAAACTCCAGCCGAGTCAATTGATTATTTGAACAACTGATCACATACTTGCTATTTTCCATGAGCATGTCCTCCAAAGCGAGTTAACGAGAAACCTTGCGTTAGTTTGTCATAAACCAACCTTCATGTTATATTCCAAGAAACTAACCATCTTGTATGTACCAAAGCATATTGAGCATGACTCTAACCGCGCACCAAATACAACCAATCCACGGATCATTGCCACTGCGTGCCAATCTCGAGATCATCTCTTATGAATCTTGCTTTACGAGCCTATCTCCGATTGGATCATGATTCTACGACCATCCCCAATTGAGTTTTACTCCTCCAAAAAGCTCATCATATTTTTGACCAATGCATACATACCAAAAAAACGTGTCCAGCTTCACAGAGACTTTGACAGCTGACACACTAAACTTCTCACCGTTTCAGCAACCTCAGCGGGCTTTGACAACAATGTCCCTTTTATAGGCATACTTGTCAAGATAGTCTTTTATCAATTTCTTAAGGAAGCATGTAGTTTCGACTTCGCGATAATCAAACCACAACACACTTCGGACTCGGATAACACTGTGACTAATGTCGAAGAATTCATTGTTACCGTTGTAACAATACATAAAGTCACACATTCTGCCTTGTGCATATCCCTTTACCAATCTTGCTCCAAAACGTACACCAACGTTTGAAATATGATAATCCGTCCTTCACACAAAGACCCAATCACACACAGACATAATCTGAAACCTTCGGCAAGCAATTCAAGACGCTGTTGTGTTTATCTTCTCAAACAATGTAGAGAAAATAACTTGACGGAAACTATATCGTTGCTGAATGAAATTTCTCAATAGAAATTTCCACCTTTATCTCTACAGGCTCTGTCACTATTGAAATCAATTTCAATAACTGTAGCAGATGAGCAAACCACCAAATATTACCATTGCTATAATGTAGCTCTCTCCAGCAGAAAGTCTCACACTGATCATTAAGAAATCAAATAGCCAACGGATAATAAAGGTTGACGAAAAAACACGCCGAAATTGTAGCCCTCTCAAATTCATGCATCGTGTTTTCTCCTAAATAGTATGCGCTCGATTACATAGCCACACCATCATACACATTGTAGTATTGTATCTTTATTCTTTAAACTCTTAAAGTGTCCAGGCAATACCTTTTTAATTCCTCACAACAGGTCTTTACCAAAATGGGAACGTATCTACAACACAAATAGACCAACCTGTTTCTTCCAAATGGTCTTGCACTTCAACCAGCTCCGATCGACTTCAAATGGTGTACAAACAAAAAACTCTTCGACTGAACGTCATCGAAAAGAATCAAAAGATCACAAACTATCTAGCTTCTCCATCAGAAACAGTACGAGAGAAACTCCAGAAAACATTGTTTTACCTGACACGATGTCATTCTCAACATAGACAAACAAACCCTACAAAATGTGTCTAAAAAACTTCTTCTTATATAAAAATAAGAAACCATAGCTCCACCACAACCAATATCACATCTCATCAACGATTACTGTCCATAAACTTATTTGTAGCCACATGCTTCAAATACTAAGACTGAGAATCAAACTCTTCACTTCTGGAACATATCAAATCCTGTCCAACAGACAATACTTCCAAAACGAAACCTACTACGAGGATTCCCAAAATCCTTATTGTAACAAACAACTAAGGCAAAACGCGTATGAATCCATCTTCACATTCTTCAACTTCAGGTTAAAGACAAGCAGCAACAAATCCAACTGATGACGATTGATAACCAAATTATTGTTTCCCTTGGTATGGAACAACAATGAGACTTTGACATGCTAATATTCCATATTTACTTCCACCAATATACAAACTAATATTTGTATTCCAACTACGATACTCTTGCCTTCTTGTGTCTTCCAAGCAAGCATCGATTAATTGAAAACCAAACTACGTAGGTCTTTCTAACAATTCACAAGAATATGGTATGAAGTATAGATAATAAATAAACTTACTTTAATCCATGCATAGGGTTTATGCTCCAATAAGTATCAATGTCAAATCTCTAATGTAGAGCACCATAAACATCAAGACCACAAATCTTGACCATATCGAATGCAGATCACATGATATAATCTCATTCCTTGAGAAGTACGCTTTACTTTGCTTTGTTCCAAAAACTGATGAAATCAACTCGTACACATACTTGATAACATCAAACTCTGCATCTTCGGAAGATATAACATCAAATCCTTACATACTTGATGAAACCAAATCCTTTGTCTTCAAAATTTTCTGCCGATCCAGAAAACCGAAAAAAACTTCTCTCTTCAAACCTTCTATCCAACCTAAATCTTTGATACCAATTGTTGGGACAATTGGATCGCTCTGATACCAATTGTTGGGATTCAGAACCATCTACATGCTAATACTGCGGAAACAAAATAGCTAACAAGAAACACTTGATCTCTCGGATTGCTCCATGAACCTCACTACGATCTTGGATAAGAAGATGAGAAAGAGAACCACACAGATGCAAGCCATAAACAAAGCAACAAGAAATAAAGTACTCACGGATTTAACGTGGTTCAAAATTATACACAATGTGTGTAATATTGTCTACATCCACCAAACGGCTACGACCTCTTTATTCATTATAGAATCACCACTGAGAATTACACAACTGATTGATTAAATCAATCCATCGACTCACCACAACGTGACCGAACACAAGAAATCTCACAAGCACCCTATAAGATCCAAAGTAGTGTCTTCACCCATATGAGATAATATTTACCGTATTATCTACCACAACGAGATGATCTTCTCTGCACACCCTGACATAGATTACCATGGACGCCTTTAGCTCAACACCAATAATCTAATCCAGCACCACCAAGATGATCATCTCCTCAACAAGATGTCTTACCAACATCTCCATATGAATACTCCATAACGACATATCTTCCAAAATCGATAAGTATCCCATAAGCACCATAATGGTGTACTCCTTCCACCATTAGGTCTCTCACATAACCACCTCAATAGGTGGGATAAATCCCTCACATCTCTATGAGATTTACATTGAGGATTCCACGCCTTAAACACTTAACCTAGATACTTATATAGGAGTCACAAACTTGGTTCCCAAGGAAATCATGGTCAATTTGGAAACCCGTCTTATATATGGAAGTTGTCCTAAGCCAGCTACGTTTCCCTAATGGAGCCTTTCCGGAACTCATAGAATTTAGCTGTCTTCTTTGACCTAAACTAGGAAACCCACGTTTCCTTACATAGACTGCCTAGATGTCAAAGCTTCCATTATATATGGATACATTTTCTTGTTACCGTTCTTATACTCGTATAACATCTCTTTAAAATCCTCAATGTCGCAATCAAAATAATCTGGGTGAAACTCTGATGGGAACTCTGTTGAATAGAGAAGAAGATGAGTGATGAACTAGGGTCTGGTTTTGGGATTGGATTAGCATAAGGAGAATGTTGGCGACACAAGTAGAGATAAGAAGAAGCACCGATCTTTTGTAAAGTCCGTTTCATTACTTTGTGTAATTTTCAATTGAAATTTAAGATTTTATTCTGCGATTTGCCTCCAAATCTCAACACTCAACACTTTTACCTAGGTGATGTCCAAATATATGCAATATACGAAGGCATGGGACACAAAAGAATACAATGAAAAGTTTTATTCTTTTCTTGCTAAATCATACTATTACCAAAAATAAAACCAAACTTACACTATCAGCCAAGACATTCCAAGGCTAATTGGCGAAGTCCAAAAAATTTGCGAAGTCCAAAAAATCTAAAAGAAAATTAAATAGAACCCAATTGCAGTTGTTACTCTCAGACTTACGGGTAGGAATTGCCAATTTCATATCTTTTTCAATTTGTATGCTAGCAAATAACAAAAGAAATCAAATAGAACCAGAGAACAGATTTATAACCCAATATGATAATTAATTAGCGACAACAATTAAAGTAACATATTCCAATTCCAGATCTCGTAGTTTCTTCAATAATTTTTTGGGGCATCAATATCAACACAGTGAGGCAGGATGAAAATTGAAGAATTATTGAGAATTCTGGACATTTAGTTGCTTGCTTTACTTTTTTTATGTAGAAGAATTTGGGAATGTTTAAAAAATTGATAGGTACAAATTTGATATATTGTGGCTGTTTGATTTGTATAAGATTCAATGAATGATTGTAACTCTGATCTCTGTTGTAACTGGTTTATCTTTGATTTTGATGAGTTTTGATTTCCAGTTATTCTAAGGCCTTCCAATTCCGAATCAGTGTTCCAATATCGATTGAATTTAGGGATTTCCTATATAACGTAAATTTTTTTTGATAATTTTGATGGGTTATCTCTGCAGTGATACTCTAATCTTGAATCTCAATAACGATTTTGATGATTTGTGTTCTTTACGTTAGCAGAGTAAGGATATAGAGAGAGAAAGAAAATAAAATATAAGTGAAAGTTTTCTGTCTCTGACCCTACAGCTGACTTGTGTTACAAATATTCCGATTCACAGTTGACACATAAAAATGCGAGCAAGTATCCATCAAGAATAGCGTGGTATCTAGCATTTTCGAAAGCAAAAACACAAAACATAAAGCCCAAAACGCTGTACACTTACATGTGCATGACCAGATCTGACTGGATAATTTGTTTTTGCTTCTTAAACCATTTCTTTTGCTGCCTAAACAATTACCAAACTAGAAGAGGAAAAAGCAAAGGTAGTCAACCAGTTGAAAGGTGAGGAAACCCAGCTGACATTGTTCCTTTAGAAGATAATGAAGAGAACTACAACCAAGCTCTTGCAACACGCATATTACATACGTTTCCAATACCAATACATAACCAGTTAAAATTAAGAGAATCAATTAACAAGAATAGTCCGCCCATGCTATTACAAGTATTTTAAAACCTCATGGGAAAATATGGGACTCCAACCGATATTGTCAACACATTCCATTTTCTTACATGCAAAAACACACAGGCAAGGTATTGAAAGCGTGAAGCGTTTTTTATTTTTAGGAAGCGATGCGTATGCCGAAGCATGAAGCGTCGCTTCACGATTGATGTTTGAAGTGGATGATATCTTATAAATAAATTAGTCGTAACTAGGAATTATAAATTTATTAGGAAGATAATATCTATATAAATTTTATATAAGTCTAATTATAATCAATAATAAAGCGTGTGCACATCAGTTCAACCTTCTTCAGGCGAGTGGGAGGTGGGGTATTTGATTCCCCCTTAAAACATTCATATTTTTCTTTTAAAATCTTTAAAAATTAGGCGGGTAAGTAGTTGACTAAGTGAAAAAGCGCACTTCACATGACCGCGCGAAATGCTGAAATTTGAAGCAAATCGTACGCTTCATGAAAGATACGCTTCACATTACCGCTTCAGAGCGAAATGCTAAAATTTGAAGCGAAGCGTACGTTCCGAAGCGTGAAGCGTACGCTTTTAAAAACCATGCACACAGGCACCAAATAAAGATCATCAAATTCAGCTTTCCTATTAGAAATCCTCGCTATCATAGTTGTCGCTATCATAGCCCCCGTTATAAATGTAATTATATTTTGTATTAAGAGCTGTCAGGCTTAATATGGAGAAGCTCACGACACTGCAATTGAGAGGCAAAAACAAAAAATCTTGTTTTAACAATCATTGTACAATAGCCAAGTAGTGAGTAAACTAGGAAGATCTGTTAACAAAAATATACACAATAGCCAAGTAGTGAGTAAAATATTACGCTCGACATAGTCGCGACAAAGTTTCTTCCTTTCCTCAAGCTCCAAATCATGAATGTCTTGATGTTCACCAACGAGATCAACTTTTTTTACAACTTCAACCTCTTCCATAAGCTTATCGTCATCTTTTTCATGTTCTCTAACCCTAGCCATCCTAGCTGTCATTACATATGGATACATATGTTGGAAAATATACTAAGTAATAATAGAGAAGACAAGTTAGTATACTCAATACAAGATATGTTATAAGTAAGACACAACCAAATATGACAAAGACACAAACTTGGACTAGTTCTACTGTGACGTTTTCACAAACATGTTGTGTGCAGTAGACATGTAAATTGATGTTAGTTCAATTCATCCCTTATGCTTGCCACAAATGCAATGTTGGTGTATTCCATTCAGTACCCAACTTCATAAACATTCCAGGGAATATATAAACACAGTTTCAACATAATTCAAGCATTCAAATCAATAACACAATTGAAAAGAAAAGGACATATAGAATCAGGGAATAAAAATAGCAAACAGTGGACTGAGGCTAGAGAAATTCTCTATGTCCTTAAAACGATTGCGCCCCCAAAATGATGCCATATGGTTGATTGGCGTTCGTCTCCCAAGATACAACAATCTCCTTCTTGATTGATGCAGCACTTCAAACAATCAAGACTCAACAAACTAAATTTTGCAGAATATGTAATCTCTTTGACACTTCAACTTAACAAAACAGAAGCAATAATTTTTTTGATGACTCTGAAATAACAAATCAAAACAGATTTTTATAGGAGAAAATGGTGACTGTAGGAAGAGACAGGAGTCTGTTGCGAAGAGGCACCACGTCTGGTCCTCAAACAGACACTAATCCTTTCAGAGACACAATAGGAAGTTAGGAACTGTTTGTTGGTTATTTTGAGACCAAGTAATAACCCTGCTGCCAACGCTTGGCATAGTTCCCTTATTTCTATTCAACTGATTAGGAATTATTACTAATAATCTTCTTCTTATTATTCTTGTAGTCAATTAATAATTAACATCTCTTTAAAATCCTCAGTATCGCAGAAAAAATAATTTCCGGGAACTTTCACTAAGTTATGTTGAACTTTGATGAACTAAGCGGAAGCAGCGAAAGGGAGAGGAAGGAGGAAAAACTAGGTTTTGGTTTGAGTGTCGGACAAGGAGCAAGGCGACACGAGTAGAGAGAAGAAGAACCGCTGTGTTTTATGAAAGTATGCCTGATTGCGTGCATTTTTCGATCAATAATTCTAGATTGACTTCGTTTTTTCACCGAGATCACGGTGGTGTGAGACAAAAGACTGGGCCCACTTCTTCCCTTCTAATCCTGGTGCTAAGCACGCCCCTTTCTATCCGTGCGATCCTGTTTCGGTGCATTTTGAAGTGTAGTTTTCGATGAGTGTAGACTCACTGTTTTTCAACTTAAATTTAAGATTTGATTCTCCGATTTTCCGGAAAAATAGATTATAGGGGGAAAAGGTAGAAAACCGTTCGCACCAACTTACCGGGAAAAGTTAGCAAAACGACCCACGAAAAGAAGAGTGCACCAAGAGATGGAAAAAAAAAAGAAAGTAATGACATATTGTAGAGATGGACAGAGATCGAAAATCAAATTCGGTAGAATGGAAATTAGAATGGATATCCAACAAAACAAATTGGCTACCAAGTGATTGATTCATCATTAGGGTCGAATTCGATTGCGCCCAGTCCATCTCCAAGTCTCACCTGATTGTCTTCTTAGCTTAGGACTTGGGAGCAATTAGTTCAGAACTAGAATGTAACCCGTGCTACGCACCGGGACCAGTGGAATCAGCTAATTTAATGTGGCGGGGCTTCGCACCGTACCCGTGGTCAAATGCATTAAATTCATAGTTGCTACGGTTTAATTTTCTTACCTTATAAAGTTTGACACCAAATGTTTTCGGACAATAATAATATGTTTCATAAGTAGTGGGCTTAAAAATAAACGCTATTTTTTTTTGTTTTTAATTAGTAACGGCCCAAAATAAAAGTTGTCTTCTATTTTTTATAAATAAACGTTGTCTTCTATTTATTTTTTTTCTTCTATTTGTAATCTTTATTTGTAAGTAAAAACAATTTTATGAATAATTAAACTTGATCACATTGAGTTAGTTAATTAAGATTATGCATATGACGATACTACATGACACAAAGGTGAAGGCAAAGTTGAAGACAAATCCTATTATCGAACTTAAAGCCCATATATAAACATTTATATTTGTGCGTGTAATTCTTCCCATTTCGTGACGATTTTTCTAAGGTTGGTTTAATCAGCGTTGCTTATTTGTGCTTGCTTAATTTGATTTTTCTCTGCTTGGTTTAATAATTTCTGATACAATTAACATTTATGTATCACGTTTTCTCACTTGCAGAACCCTGTTGTTTCCGAAAGAAAAAACAAACATCAACATACTAACCAACAAAGGTAATATAAAAAAATACATGAAAGGCAATTACATAAAAGCTTTCGCTTTCTTAAATTAACCGCAAACAAAGTTAAATACTTGTTTAAACAAATTTAACTTTTATTCATTCAAGTATACTAAGGTTATTTTCATATATAAATTTTAATATTATGTAATGTTGCTCGGAAGTAATAGCGACCAACTTAAACTACATAAGAAAACAAAAAAAATAACTTTTGTATATTCAAGTATGCTAAGGTTATTTTCATATATAAATTTTAAAATTATGTAGTGCTGCTCGAAAATATGGAAATAACGACGACCAACTTAAACTACATAGGAAAAGAAATAAATGAAGAGAAACAATTACATGATCGGATGACCCTCTTTGTGGGTTCAACACCTACATTTACTGCATATATGCATAGAAATATGCACTTAAGAAATGATCCTCCCTTCAGTACGTTATGTACACATGGAAGATGAAGCATATACCTTTGAGCGTCACCACATATGTTGTATCCATGTGTTTATTTTTTTTTGCATTCATAGACTTTCTTATTTTCTTCATTTGGCATATGAAATTACCAAAGAATATGTCTTATACTTTAATGATCTGTCAATCCAAAGAAGAGGTCATCAGAGAAAGTAGTCAAGTTCACGACACACATACATTTCCAATAAGAATTCAAATTCAAATAAAAGATACAGAGAAACATACAAAACTAACAACAATGTAAATTGAGCGCAAATAACCGGTTCTTTGATGATCCACATATTTTTTCTTACAAATCTCATAAACTGCAACCTCATGTCATCAACTATTCTTTCTGGAAAAAAAATGCATACAAAACCCATGAGATAGAATTTTCAGTAAGATGCCCATGCCAATTGTAGTTTTATATTTGTCCTCATCAAGTGTATTTATATTAGGAAAAACCCAAATTCACATGATCTCCTCCAAGGCTTCGAGTAACTTCAGTGGGTCATCCTAATTCCTATCTTCATACATTACTCTTAAAGATAATAAATTAGACATAAACCAACTTGAGCACATACAGGCTGTATTTGTTTCGCATCTTCATCATTTTAAGGAGTCTCATACTTGGAAAGATTGTCATCCTGGAGATCAACTGATCCACTTAAAAGAAATCTAAAAATACCAGGTTAATGCAAGACACCCACGATCTGGTCCTACCCTCACCCTTTTATCAACCAACAAAATCAAAAAAATAAAGTGTTACTTAACCCTGATCAAATTTGAGAACAACATGTATAAACAAAAACCTAACAAAACAAAACAAAGAGAAGTAGGTAATTACCTATTGCAGTATGGGTTTTCTTTATTGCTAAAAAACGTACAAACATGAAAAGAAAAGAACAATGTAATTAACAAAAAACTCTAAAACCCTAACCATTGCTTGTGGTATCGAATTTACTTATATTTCAACAATTACTTCATTTTCTATTCAATATTCTAGGTCTTCTGAACCTTCCTCGAGACACTTATCACCTAACAACTTTACAACGACACCACCAACAATCACAGATATGTCAAATCCAACAGCAACTGGTTTCTATTTCCCCTCGTGGTATTAAAGAAGATATGAGGCATCTAAGGTGAATTGTCTATACACCCGACTACCCATCCAAAAATATTTTTAAAATTAAGCAGCATGTTATAAACTCATCAATTTATTTTGTACTAAAATCAAACCACAATCTAGATTGTATATAAATCAAATTTTAAACTGCAATTCATCATGATAGGAACACAGTTTATTATGGTAAGAGAAACTTCGACAAAACTCTTCACACATCGATCCGAGCTTCAAACTTTGTATCAAATAGTGGCGATGTTGGGTGTTGCACCGCTTTATGAGCATAACATAAAACCTCCGGAACCTGCAAACTGGATATGTATAATCATATTCCTGGTTAGAAACGGCTATAAGCATTACCAATGTTATGCTAACTTAACCCCTTCCGAAGCGAGGAAACCACGTGGGACATAAAGGCTACAATACATACCATGAGATTAGTAACGTTTATGAGTTGTGAAATTTGTGAAACTGAATAACTGTTGCTAATAAATTAATATTCGTTTTCCAATTTTGCACAACAATTTCATGTGTGCAGCGGGTGTAAAACGTGTCATCCCAGCACAGCACAACCCACGAAATCATGTGCTTAGCATGCTATGTGTCGAGTTGTGATGTGCCGGAAATTATAACGTGCAGTGTTGTGTTGTGCTAGAAGGCGTGCTGGGATGGGCTGTGCCAGAAAAATAAACGTGTTGTGTCGTGTTGTGGCAGGCACATTAATTTTATATTTTCTAACATAAATGTTTTCCAAATATTTACGTATTATATGTGTCAACATATAAATAAGTCAACGTAACGGTAGTAAAATGTCAACAATTGTCTAGAATAAAGGTTTTTTTTTGTGAAATATACACAAAATGTGATGTATTGTGCCATGTTTTGTAGTATTTTATACATATTATGACGTGATTTCATAACGTGTTGTGTTGTGCCGTGCCACGTGCTGGGATGCGCTATTGTGCCAATCAATCAAACCCAACACGTCCCATTGAAGTAACGTGTTGTGCCGTGCTGGGCTAAGTCACGTACTGGGCTGGACTGTGCTCAAATTTTGGCGTGTTGTGTTGGGCGGTGCTCGTGCTGGCACAGTACAATTTACACCTCTAAGCAGCACTACCATGCCAAGTACGTCCTCTCAACTTTACACCTCTAAGCAGCACTACCATGCCAAGTACGTCCTCTCAACTTGTATTGAGTAATGCACAATCGAACCAACAAAGGCAAAAAAATTCATTACATTGTTTGAAGTTTCTAATATCTATCACTCCGAGTTCTTTCATTTAATACCGAACCCAAGTGACTTTAATTTGATCAATTACTCGTTCTTGCATAGTTATCTCATCGATCTCGCAGATCATCGTCATCTATGAAACTCCTTTCCATACAAAGCTGCTATCTCTAACTCTTACACAACTTGCAAGTATTAAAAACAACGGTCAAACCATAAAAGTACACCAAGACTTCAACATCAAGCTAAAAAGAGGTCTCGGTTACTCGGTATGTACAAAGTTACAATAAGTACAGTAGGATCTGAAAGATTTAGGATGAGATAAGAACAGAAAAAGATAATGACCTTAAAGTATTTACAATTGAGGATGTGATTCCATTATATCATCCATTGTCTTAAGATCGCAATAAAGCTAATACCTAATCGAGATGCAGCTTTGCTAACAATCAACATTGGAAACACTTCAACCGCAAAGTTTAACTTAATTGTCCCCAAAGCTGCATGTCTAAACCCGATTAGGCTGCCTACAACAAAATTAATACGTTTATCATTAGACTGCATGTTTAATTTAAAACATTAAAACATGAAAGTATCATAAGTATCATGAGAGACGATACACTCAAATATATTTATTAACCACCATGAAGAGAGAGCATTGTAAGTACTTCGGATCACTGAATTTTATCAACATCTCCACATCACGACAAAATAAAACATGCACTTGGAAATATCATAAACCTTTTTGGATGATGCTACATATTTGTGTTGTGTGTAAGCTGTGATAACATTTCAGATGATTTTGCATGGCCTGCATTTAAAAATGCACACCCAATACTTACTGCCATGTGATTAGCACATACGTGGACAACCAAATGCATCCAAATTGACAACAAATATGAAGAGGGCAAAGCTAACCTAAATAATAAGAAACCCTCCGCTATTTTCATTAGGATGATTCTGCAGTGCGATTTCAAACCAGGTGAAAACCATTGCACACAAAATTTTTGGGCCCCACCCACCCCAAAGCAAACAGGGATCCCATTATTGGGTTTATGTGTCTGGCGGTTTTTTCTCACGGTTTTTTCCGTGGTTTGTTAAGAATTTTTGTTCATTATTATTGGGATTTTTCTTTTACTTTCTGAGCAAAAGCCTAATCATCATTAACACCTATATGCACGTTCAAGAAAGAAAGATGTGGTATACAAAGCTTGTTTATATACTCTATGTATATCTTAACATGGGTTCTCTTGTGACATATGGTGGTGGAAGTAGCTCTTTGAGAGATGCGTACCACTGAAAATAACATGGACCATTTCATAGATCCACAACAAATCCATGGCAACACAGGAGCAGAATTACAGTGAGAACCTAACAACCATCCAACTAATTCGCAATCGATCAACAAACCTGAAAATCATAAACAACCGAATTGGATGTTATTGTGGGTTTATATCGTACCATTTATCATATCTCACTTAACTAAATTGGGACCGATCTGAAATATCAAAGATGCATATTCCAAGAACTTTATAAGTTGTAGATCATTCTAAGCTGAGTTTGTAGGACAAGATCATAAGGAACCACATGGTTGAAACTAAACTCAAGCTGCTAAAAGTGCTGAACACAATAATGCATAATAACAACATATACGAACATATAGAAAATCAATGAAAAGGGCAAAATTTCAGCTAAAGCGATGTATATATCATCTTTTGTCATTTGTTATAAATGTAAAAACGCGCAATAAAGTGCAACCAACCATCCGTTATCCTAATACATAAGGTAAACCATTTTGTTCCCGGAAGCGACAAATTAAAGAATTATCAAGGAACTAAGGCTGGAAAAGCCTGTCCTATCGCTGATTTAGAATTATACTTTGATACTTCCACCATATCCATGACACCTTGCTCCATATTATGTATCTGAAATAAAATGATACAACATTAGCATCACTATAACTAATTTAAAGAAACTCAAACTAAAGTAAATTAACTAACATGTTAGAAAACCATAGCATCGGGACATTAATATCTCATCCGTTGTAGCATCACAATCGTAGCTTGTCCCATATCATGGTACTATTTATAAGTAAAAGGTGTCGTTTGATTTCCATCGTTGTCTAGTTTTATTAAGCGAAAAGCATAAAGATCTTATTTTTGTGCTATTGCATGATGTCTGGGGAACCTAAGAACAAAAGTATAAACCTAAGATGAAGTTGCATGCATGCATACATATACGGAGACCGTGCTCCAACAAATCCAAGGGGTTTAGTTTAATCCAGCTCCTTTCAAATTGAGCCATGATTACATGTCATAAATTCCAAAATAACCACGCCCCGGCTAATTCCAACCAACGAATCTTATGGCCTCCTCAAAAACTGGGATTTGTCCAATATCAAAAAGGCATATGTTGGAAAAACCCAACCAAGAAATACCAGGAATTGAATCATAAGAACACGGAGGAGAAACTGAAGAAACTCTCACAAATCAAAATAAAGCAGAGAAAATAAAACATAAAACACTTTAACAAAAAGAAGAAATTATAACATCATTTAACAAATCAAATAAGTGATATTTAATAACAAAAAACAAAAGTAAGATGAAATATAGATATTTACCTGTGTTCACAGGCCTGGAGATTTTGAAAGGCCGGGTAATAGAACTGGAAAATCGAAGTGGGTTTCAAGTAATACGTCACAAACTTGGTTTTCTATGTTCTGTTTATCCAATAAGATTCAAGAAAATGAGCAGAGCACCTGAATGAAATCGTCGTGCAAATCGAGCAAGCTACTTTTCCTTTCTAATAAAACATCCAAGCTTCTGCGGGGTTGGTTATAGGATGTTGACATGCACAGGAAGGAGCGATGTGTTTACTTTCTCCTGTTGTGTTTGTATTCATGACCACCTAGCTGCACAGCCTGTACCTAAAACATTAAAGGCCAAGTCTGTGTGGCCAATAAGAAACATAGTGATTCTAAATAAACCGAGTAACTAAACCACCCCAAAACCACATTTGAAAAAGTTCTCACAGTTTTTATAGTGATGGTGGGTCCCGATGGGCCCCGTCGGAGGACAACAGGGGGCCACTTATGGTGGAGCACATTGAAAGTTTTGTGAGGAGTGGTTTTCACGTAGTCTAATTCGGCGGCGGTTCGAATAGACTTTTTGTAAGAAAAACGGATCAGTCTCATATGCTGATCCGTGTCGAATAAGAAACATGTCATAGTTTTTTTTAAGCATAATACATATATATTTATTAACAGAAATTGATAAACCATAAATTAAAAGAAAGCAAATAAAAGTAGCGAATATAATTTTTTTCTGATTCAGAACTATCACTTGCAAAATCACCAAAAAGAAAAGGAATTAAATAAAACACAAAAATGGTCAAAAAGACCAAAACAGAAAATTCATGGGTGAAATAGATTCTTAGCTTTAGATACTGTTTATATAGCCAAAAATTAGAAAAATACTGTTCATTTAGGCAAAATTGGTATTTGACCCAGAAAAATAAAAACAAAAAATATCAATCACCTAAAATACCCCTTGACCCTTTAAACTAAGTTTTTTATAGCAAACAAATTTGTCCCACGTACAAATTTAATCTAACATCAATATCCCAAAATCTTTGAGTATTTGAGCGGCACCAACAATACCAAATCTTAAAGAAAAAAAAATATGTGTGAAAAAGAGAGTACTACTGCTAAATTACTAAATTAAAGGTAGAAAACATGGCAATATGGTGCTGGATTTAAATTCAGTTTGCAAAAAATGTGATCGTATTGCTAAAACTATGATAAAATATGACGAAACCAGGTTTCATCCTAGTTTAAACATGTGTGAAACGAAATCCAACCTAATGCAAAACTGGATGAAAACTAGTTTCAGCTAGTTTAAGCATGATTGAAACCAAATTCAACCTAATCTACAATAAGATGAAAAATAGTTTCATCCTAGTTTAAACATGGGTGAAACCAGTTTCATCTTAGTCCAACGGCTAAGGAAAATTCAATACAATTTATAACATAAACAAATCATTATCAACCTAGTTTTAAACATATGACAACCACGACAAGAGATAAATAAAAGAGAATATTTTGCTTTATTTAGCAACCGCAAATTGATAGTCATTTTGATTGCATAGCTTGGTGCATGTGTGTTAGGCCTACTACTGCAACGTTCTGGAAAAAAAAATTCAATGCATATATATACTAAATACCAGACAGGGGATCGATTATATGTACATTTAATTACTAGTCAAGCATTCGTCAATGTATATTTTTTTTATAGATGACAATGCAAAAGTGCAGCTGGATAACCATTCGAATCAATCTAAAACATGATGAAAACTGATTTCATCCTAGTTTAAACATGAGCGAAATCAAATTCGAATCAATCTAAAACATGATGAAACCAGTTTCATCCCAATCCAAAACAGAATGAAATCAGTTTCATCCTGGTTTAAAAATGGTTAAAACCAAATGCATCCCAAACTTAAACATGAATGAAATCAGTATCATCCTATATAAATGTGGATTAAACCAAATTACACTCAATCTACAGGATGGAACTAGTTTCATCCCAGTTTAATCATCCGTGCAACCAAATATTCAACTCAATCCAAAAACAAAATCAACTAATTAATAATTCAATTAGCAAACCAATGGTTGCAAAGGTAGATCAACAACTAGAATTATGTGAAACCAAACCAAATTCAATCGATTTTAAACTATTTTACACAGGTCAATTTATGTCGTTCATAAAAATTAATCAAAAAGAAAACTAGGGTTAAGAAACTTACATGTTCTGTGATTTTCAAGATGTTTATGATTCAAAAACTAATTCAATTCTTCTCCTTATGAAATTAATGATGAAATTAGGGCACGAGATGTTTTTAAGGTGGTGGAATCAGATTGAAATATGTTGATGTTGATATTTGTGGTGGTGAAAGTGAAATCTTAGCCATCATACCCATCACGTCGACCACCATCTTCTCTGCCCATCAAATCTCTCAATTCTCGATCTCACGGAAGTAACAACAACCATGACTGAAACGGTGGTGGTGGAGAAACAGAAGATCGAGAGCAGAAGAAGAAAGAATGAAAATGGTGGAGATCTGGAGTGGGAGATCGATATATCCAGAGAGGAAGAAGAAAGGTATGGGTAATTGGGTCAGTTTCAATTAAAAAGATTTTTCTGTCTATTTGATCCAGGCTAAATCATAACTGTCTTACTGGCCCAAAAAACTTGCAATTTTGGCTATATGGCCCATTTTCCGAAAAAAAAAAATTCTACATTATCAGACCAATATAGGGCAAAAAAAAAAGCACTAGGGTATCCATAACCTCTGTCGACTCATTCATGAATTAATAGCAGTCATATATTATTTTCTTATACACACGCATAAGCGTTCATAGTAACATGGCTCAAAGTCATAGGCAACAATTCGAAGTTGAAGTTCAAAATTGCTCAGCAGACGAGCCCTTAATGGTTTCTGCAGATGTTACCTCAGAAGTTCATGGGTGGAAATACTTGGGTACAGGTACAGTTCAGTGTTGGTTGCTTTATGATTTGTTCGGTTCCTGGTTGAAGTCTAGCTAGGTATCGACAAAATGATTTCGGATCAACAGAATGATCTTTATCACATGTATTATGCCATTTCTACAAGCAGAACACTCGAGAGTCAAGATTTTACTCTGATTTTTTTTTTTAAGCATGAACGTTACTCAATATTCAATTTGGATAAAGATGATCCTCGAAGGATAAGCATGTAATTTCCCACCCTTAATCACGTGTATTATGAGGTGGCATCACCAAAACTAAGCCGTGTAAACACAAAATAGTCTGTAACTTGGTATCGGTACCGACAAAAAATGAAACTAAGCGATAATAAAACGGAACTCTTATAAAGTGATATTACTAACCAAACTCACTATTATATATTAACTCACGACACTGATATAGTAAGGCTACGGTACGAATGGTGTATACACTACTAATTAATTAACACAAGCTACTGAACTAACTACTAACTTTGAAAGTGAAGGTTGAAAGCAAAGGTAACATTTCATTTCTGAAGTTTTGTTTCTTCCTACATCCAAAAAGTACAAGCTGCTCGGCTATTTATAGCAAATATGAAGGGCTAATACATGGACACGTGCTAGCAGTACTTAGAGCTCAGGCTATTGATACTTATCACAAGTTTAGACGGTTTTATCTTAGCCGCAAAGTAATCCAGTAAAAACTGGAATGTTCACGATAGTCAAAAGGGGTGAGGAGGTGAGAATTCTCTCGAATGCACTGGAGTAATTTTGGGTGGAGATAATATGGTGGGCCATCCTTTATCTCATGCTTACATAACACTCCCCCTTGGACCACCATTTCTAAGATGTTGCCTCATTAAAACCTTGCCGGTAAAACCCAGTAGGACAAAACTCGGACGAAGGAAAAATAGTACAACAAAAGTCTTAGAACGGTGTTGGACACGCGTATGATGCCTCGTTAAAACCTTGACAAGGAAAACCCAGTGGGACAAAACCTTGGCGAAGGAAAAAGAGTACAACGCGTTATAGTCCAAAGCTCCCCTGAACAAAACCTCCATTAATTTGTCTGCTTGTACATGTGGCGCACTCCGATTCCATATACCAACTTCCGAAAAACTTTAGTCGGCAGACACTTGGTGAATAGATCAGCATAATTCTCACATGATTGTATCTTCTGGATATCAATCTCGTTATTTTTCTGGAGGTGGTGAGAATAAAATAATTTGGGTGAAATGTGCTTCCTTTTTGTGGTGATTTATTCACTTACTTACCATGTGGCCCCTCTAGAAAATTTGGTCTAGAATATCTATCTTGTTCTGTTGCCACATCTGCTAATTACTGCAAGATTGTTCTACAATAAGCTTGAGGTTTGGTATGCCAAAGCAACACACTTAATTGCTACATTGACTTTAAGTTTACACTCAATATAATTTGTGATTAGCCCCTTTTCCCTATTCCAAGGCCTGGTGTAAGTGCGTTGAACCTCATTTTCCCTGCTGATGCCTGGCCAGTTGCAGTGCTATTTCTCCCACACACTCTCTGTCTATTGTAATTAATATAGTTCGCAGATCTCTTGCACCATAAACATTTAACAGAAGGGAAGGCCTTCTGTCTGATAGCCATCCATATCTCTGATTCTTTGCTACGTGCAGCTTGTATCTCGGGCATATTGTGCATGTATTCCGTTGAATCTGAAATTTTGAATAATATTTGGTGGTGGTATTGTTCATGAAGATCTTTAAAGTGATTAGAGACATAAAGATTTCATGGGTTTGTAAATACTAAAGAAAAAAGATACAAAAAAGTGGCTCTTGCTTACTAATCAATGACAATGAAAGCCCCCCGAGAAGCATCAACTGTAACTAAAGAATCATTTGTGGCTTTCCATTTTTCGGTCTCTAAACCAGGTTATTATGATTTTGCTAGATAGATTATAATTAGAGTAAAGGATTCATTTTTTTTAATTATACATTGTAAAGTTTGGTTGTGGTTTTTGCTTAGTGTCCAGTTAAGAAAGATTCTAGAGCCTTATAGTTTGCTAAAAGAGGTGTCATAAAGCTGGAGCCCGTCAAAGTCCTTTACTGCTAGAGATAGGAGTCTTCTGCTGAGTTATCCATGCTACCTTCAAAAGAAAAAGAAAGATAGTGGTCTTTAGAGAAATGGGTAAGAGAAAATTAGAGTAATGGGGTACTGAGGAACCAGTTCCCAGTTCTAGAGAATAGCTTGAAGATTTTGTGGATCAAGAATCCCATTTTTTTTCCAGATGATTGTCGCTGCAGGTAAAGGTGATTTTTCTTACACTTATCTTCCAGACAGGGACTTTAATAACTTAACCTTCCCACCGGGAATAAGGGAGTTTTGGTTTGATGCACTACTCTCCATACATCGTGTTTGCATCGCCTGATTTTTTTTCATTGTTGTGTTTGTATCTCTTTATATTTTGACTTGAATTATTCTTTGTTCATGAAAGGAGATCGCACATCTCTGA
This sequence comes from Papaver somniferum, assembly GCF_003573695.1. NCBI lineage: Eukaryota > Viridiplantae > Streptophyta > Magnoliopsida > Ranunculales > Papaveraceae > Papaver > Papaver somniferum. Next base: position 64,361 of record NW_020646304.1, on the reverse strand, counting down.
CCTCATTTAAAACACTGAATACAACTCTCCTTGGTGTTAGTTTGATATTTAATTTTAAAGACATGCTTACTCTGCTGTAACTACGTGGTGCTGTGTATGCTTGTACTCTTGAAAGAGGTACTGAATTGTGGTACTGTGATAAATTGCAGAGGCAGGGATCGTGGTTCGAGAGATGACTATTCTCCAAGACGTCCCATCTCAAGGTCACCCGGGAGGTCCATCTCAAGGTCACCAAGACGTCCTATCTCAAGGTCACCTGAACGGTCCGTCTCCAAGTCACCAAGGCGTCCCATCTCCAAGTCGCCAAGATGTTCCATCTCCAAGTTGCCAAGACGTCCTATCTCAAGGTCACGTCCTCCACGGGATGAGAGGGACTATGGATCTGACCGAAGGTCACTTAGCCCTCCACCATCCAAAGTTCGAAGTCGATCAAGATCTCATGAAGAGGACCACAGGCCAGATCAGAGGTCACCTAGCCCTGAGTCTAAGGTTCATAGTCCACCAAGGTCCTCGCGTGATGCGAGGGACTATGTATCGAATAGAAGGTCACCGAGTCCAGGAGTTAATGGTCCGAGTCCCTCTAAATCTCGTTCACCCAGCCG